>NC_052148.1:5894502-6111034 GCF_902713615.1 Scyliorhinus canicula | reverse complement strand
TCCTTTTGTTGGTATCAACAGTGAAAAATTGCTTGGAAGGTTCTCCACTGTTCCTCAACTGATTCACCATAAAGTCTTTGCTCCCAGTCTATCTTTTCTCATCTCATTGTAATCTGCTTTGTTTGAGCACAAAACACTACTGTTTGATTTCACCTTCTCACCCTCCATCTGTATTTTAAATTCCACCATACTGTGATCACTCCTTGCGAGAGTATCCCGAACTATGAGATCATTAGTCAATCCTGTCTCATGATACAGGACCAGAACTAGGACTGCTTGTTCACTTGTAGATTCTATTACATAATGTTCTAGGAAACTATCACGGATACATTCTGTAAACTCTTCCTCCAGGCTGCCTTGACCAACCTGGTTAAACCAATCAATATATAGATTAAAATCCCCCATGATAACGACTGCACCATTTCTACATGCATCAGTTATTTCTTTGTTTATTGACTGCCCCACCATTTTGTTACTCTTTTGTGGTCTGTAGACTACTCCTATCAGTGACTTTTTACCTTACTATTCCAAATTTCCACCCAAATGGATTGATGGGTTGATCCTGTAATCCGCATTCAATTTTTCTACCAAAATGAATCACCTCGCACTTATCAGGGTTAAACTCCATCTGCCATTTTTCGGCCCAGCTCTGTATCTTATCAACGTCTCTTTGCAGCCTACAACAGCCCTGCACCTCATCCATGGCTCCACCAATCTTTGTGTCATCAGCAAATTTACTGACGCAGCATTCTGTCCCCTCCTCCAAGTCAATGATAAAAGTCACAAAAGAAATTAAATGAAATGAAAATCGCTTATTGTCACATGTAGGCTTCAAATAAAGTTACTGTGAAAAGCCCCTAGTTGCCACAATCCGGTGCCTGTTCGGGGCGGCTAGTACAGCAAGTAGAGAGGACCCAGTACAGAACCCTGTGTTACACAGCTGGTAACTGGTCTCCAGTCTGAAAATTTTGCATCCATCACCACCCTCTGTCTTCTCAGTGCCGCAGTCCCAGTGCTAGCCACTGTGCCGCATGCCAGCCCTTTCACCATCAGCAAAACGGGATGGGGCAATATTTTTTCAAGTTCTCTAAAAACCAACATCACTAGTTTAACTGAAATGATTATCAATCTGCTGATGTCATCCAGTAAAGATACTTGAGACTGTTAAAATATGTTAGGTAAATACAAATATGATTGTTATTTACCTTTGTATAGACAAGTTACGCCCAGGTAGTGGGGAAATGGGTTGAGGCCAATCATTTTTCTATGAGGAATAGATAAGGGGTTGGGGAAGCGGGTCCATAAATAAAAGAGGAGGCAAGTTGAAGGAGGCATAGATTTATCAGGGGTTGGGTTATCACTGCTGCTTCACAGCGCCAGAGAATTGGGTTCAATTCCTGCCTCGGTAGATTGTCTGTGTGGCGCTTGTACGTTCTCTCTGTGTCATTCTGGGTTTCCTCTGTGTCAACCGATTTCCTCCCACAATCCAAAGATGTGCACATTAGGTGGATTGGTCAAGCTAAATATTCCCAGATGTGCTGGTTAGGGGGGGTTTCAGGGATTGGGCAGGGGAGTGGGCCTATTTCGGTTGCTCTTTCAGAGGGTCGGTGCAGACACACAAGGCCAAATAGCCACCTTCTACACTGTCGGAATTCTGTGGTTTGGTAGTTTTATCTGGCTGAAGGTGCTGTATGGCCCAGGAATATGGGACACAAGCAGGCTAGCCAATGATGCCAATAGATACACTTTGCTACAGCAGAAGCAGAGAATCATGGGGAACATACTAATCCCACACCCCACCCTGAAGGACATTGTGATCCGCTGCACATCACAATATGCAGCATGTGCTTCCCATGTCACTTTGTTCTCTTTTCAATATTTGAAGATAATTGGTAAGGGGGTAGAAAAGACTAATGGAGATTTTTATACACTAAAGACTTACATGTACGCTCGGAGCCTAAGACGTCAATACTTTCCGTCTTGTCTGGGTAGATGGCAGTTAGGAAAACATCATATTTGGTGTCAGGATCCAGGTTATCTAATACCTGGCTTGTCTCTTTGCCATTTATAATCATCTGGAAGAATAGGCACAAAGCGAAGGTCAAGATGCGTTCAGTGCATGAAACCAATTTGTTTTCTGCAAACTGATTCCCTTAATTAAATGGGGATGTTTGAATTTAATATAACTCAGGGGGCTGCAAGGACCTTAAAATCCTTTACCAACCCTTTGCTGCAGCCACCTTTCCCAGTGGCATTCCCTCATGGTCATGTGCAGTATTTCTGCAGAATATTAAATTGAAGGAATAAACTAATTTGGACTGTTTTGTTCATTACACAAATGCTCTTCTTTGAGTGGGAACTGAGCCCAACATCTGAATACTAAAGAGCATATGGTCCGTGCGGAAAGCAGTTTTCTGATCACCTTCTAGTACAGTAATGCCATTCAGAAAGAATGTGCTGATGTTTCTGCAGGTTACGGTTCAAAGAGCTCATCCCACCCAATTGAGTCTTGCCAATCTCCAAATTTTCCAGTCATGCCCGTGTCTTTGCCTGTCCCTGTTGGGAATGGAAAATACCTGCTGTTTTCAGTGTGATCATGCTGCCTCGGCCAACAGAGAATGCAACTCATTAGCAAGTGTGGAAAGGATTACAAGGATACAATGAAACATTGTTCCTGGAAAGGAGGAACATTTTCATACATATACAGATCTGGCTGACAGCGGTTTTGCTTCACACTCGCATGTTGCAAGGCAAATTTAAAAATCAGCTGGAGCAACACAGAAGCGGAAAGTATGGATTTCATCACCTCTTTTTTGTCCCCTCCTGCAGATGGAACCCAGCTGATTCTGTACTGGTCCACATCCTCTGCTCCATGATCCCAGTCCATCCGGAAACCTTTCCTCGTGATGTCCGAGAAGCGTAGGTTTGATGGTGGTGCGACAACCGCTGTGTGAGAAGAATGAGACCTTAAATGTACACATGTAGCAGAAAGGTAACAGAATCTGACAGAAATGATGAGGAAAGGGAGGATATCTGAGCAAAGATTTGAGATACTGGCACTGATCACAAACAACTTGCATTGATAACAGTGCCTTTAATGCAGTAAAATGTCCTGACTCACTTCAGAACAAAGAACATAGAACAGTACAGGCACTTAGGCACTCCATGTTGCGCCGACCTGTGAAACCACTGTCAAACCCATCTACACTATTCTCTTATCATCCATGTGTTTATCCAATGACCATTTAAATGCTCTTAATATTGGCGAGTCCACTACTGTTGCAGGCAGGGCATTCCACGGCCTTACTACTCTCTGAGTAAAGAACCTACCTCTGCCATCTGTCCTGTATCTATCTCCCACAATTGAAAGCAATCTACCCTCGTTCTAGAAATCACCACCCGAGGAAAAAGGTTCTCACTGTCCACCATATCTAATCCTCTGATCATTTTGTATGCCTCAATTAAGTCACGTCTGAACCTTCTTCCCTCTAATGAGAACAGCCTCTAGTCCCTCTGCCTTCCCTCATTAGGTCTTCCCTCCATAACAGGCAACATCCTGATGAATCTCCTCTGCACCCTTACTAATGCTTCCATATACTTCCTGTAATGCAGTGACCAGAATTGCACGCAACACTCGAAATGTGGCCGCACCAGAGTTTTGTACAGCTGCAATTTGACCTCATGGCTCTGAAACTGAATCCATCTGCCAATAAAAGCTAACACACCGTCCGCCTTCTTAACAAACCTATCAACCTGGGTGGCAACTTTCAGGGATCTATGTACAGGGACAACGAGATCTCTCTGCTCATCCACACTACCAAGAATCTTACCATTAGCCCAGTACTCTGTCTTCCTGTTATTTCTTCCAAAATGAATCACCTCACACTTTTCTGCATTAATCTCTATTTGCCATCTCCCAGCCAGCTCTGCAGCTTATCTATGTCCCTCTGTAACTTGTAACATCCTTCCGCACTGTCCACAACTCCAGCGAGTTGAGTGCCATCTGCAGATTTACTCACCCATCTCCTATGCCCTCCTCCTCGCCATTTATAAAAATGACAAACAGCAGTGGCCCCAAAACAGTTCTTTGTGGTACACCACTAGTAACAAAGGATTTCTCATGTCCCCTCCTGGCTCTTCGTAGCTGTCTCTTTAGATCCTTCCTATCTAACTTGTAACTCTCGAGCACCCGAACTGAACCTTCACGTCTCATCTTTACATAAGCCTCCTTCTTCCTCTTGGCAAGTGATTCAACTACTTTAGTAACCCACGATTCCCTCGCTTGACCACTTCCTCCCTCCCTGACAGGCACATAAGGAGATAAGAACTAGAAGCAGGCATAAGCCCCATGGCCCCTCAAGCCTGCTCCACCAGCATGTTTTAATATTTTATCATTTAATTAATAATCCTGTTTGTTCTGATTCCTACCAAAGTGGATAACCTCACATTTGTCAACATTGTATTCCATCTGCCAGAACCTAGTCCATTCACTTAACCCATCCAAATCCCTCTGCAGACTTCCAGAATGCCCTGCACTTATTGCTGTACCACTCATCTTAGTGTTGTCTGCAAACTTGGACATGTTGCCCTTCGTCCCCAACTCCAAATCATTGAAGCAAATTGTGAACAATTGCGGGCCCAGCACTGATCCCTGAAACCACTGGCTACTGATTGCCAACCAGAGAAGCACCCATTAATCCCTACTCTATGATTTCTATTAATTAACCAATCCTCTATCCATGCTACTACTGTACCCTTAATGCCATGCATCTTTATCGTATGCTGCAAAGTTTTGTGTGGCACCTTGCCAAAGGTTTACTTGAAATCCAGACATACCACATCCATTGGCTCCCCATTATCTACCACTTTGGAAGGTCCTCAAAAAATTGCACTCAATTAGTAAGGCACGACCTTGCCCTTTATGAACCCATGCTGCGTCTGCCCAATGAGAATTTCCATCCAGACGTCTCGCTATTTCTTCTTTGATGATAGACTCCAGCATCTTCCCGACTAACGAAGTTAAGCTAACTGGCCTATAATTACCCGCTCTCTGCCTATCTACTTTTTTAAACAGTGGTGTCACGTTTGCTAATTTCCAGTCCGCCGGGACCATCCCAGAGACTCGTGAATTTTGGTAAATTATCACTAGTGCATTTGTATTTTCCCTAGCCATCTCTTTTAGCACTCTGGGATGCATTCCATCTGGGCCAGGAGACCTGTCTACCTTTAGCCCTATGAGCTTGCCCACCACTATCTCCTTCGTGATAACAATCATCTCAAGGTCCTCACCTGTCATAGCCTCATTTCTATCAGTCACTGGCATGTTGTGTCTTCCACTGTGAAGACAGACCCATATAACCTGTTCAGTTCCTCAGCCATTTCCTCAACTCCCATTATTAAATCACCCTTCTCGTCCTCTACAGGAAAAATATTTACCTAAAAAGCCCCTACTTGCCACATTCCTGCACCTGTTCACTCTCACAATCTATCTTACTCTTATTTATAGCTTTTGTAGTAGCTTTCTGTTGCCCCCTAAAGGTTTCCCAGTCCTCTAGTCTCCCACTAATCTTTGCCACTTTGGATGCTTTTTCCTTCAGTTTGATACTCTCCCTTATTTCCTTTGATATCCATGGTCGTTTTCCCTCTTTCTACTGTCCTTCCTTTTTGTTGGTATCAACAGTGAAAAATTGCTTGGAAGGTTCTCCACTGTTCCTCAACTGATTCACCATAAAGTCTTTGCTCCCAGTCTATCTTTTCTCATCTCATTGTAATCTGCTTTGTTTGAGCACAAAACACTGCTGTTTGATTTCACCTTCTCACCCTCCATCTGTATTTTAAATTCCACCATACTGTGATCACTCCTTGCGAGAGTATCCCGAACTATGAGATCATTAGTCAATCCTGTCTCATGATACAGGACCAGAACTAGGACTGCTTGTTCACTTGTAGATTCTATTACATAATTTTCTAGGAAACTATCACGGATACATTCTGTAAACTCTTCCTCCAGGCTGCCTTGACCAACCTGGTTAAACCAATCAATATATAGATTAAAATCCCCCATGATAACGACTGCACCATTTCAACATGCATCAGTTATTTCTTTGTTTATTGACTGCCCCTCCATTTTGTTACTCTTTTGTGGTCTGTAGACTACTCCTATCAGTGACTTTTTACCTTACTATTCAAAATTTCCACCCAAATGGATTGATGGGTTGACCCTGTAATCCGCATTCAATTTTTTCTACCAAAATGAATCACCTCGCACTTATCAGGGTTAAACTCCATCTGCCATTTTTCGGCCCAGCTCTGTATCTTATCAATGTCTCTTTGCAGCCTACAACAGCCCTGCACCTCATCCATGGCTCCACCAATCTTTGTGTCATCAGCAAATTTTCTGACCCAGCATTCTGTCCCCTCCTCCAAGTCATTGATAAAAGTCACAAAAGAAATTAAATGAAATGAAAATCGCTTATTGTCACATGTAGGCTTCAAATAAAGTTACTGTGAAAAGCCCCTAGTTGCCACAATCCGGTGCCTGTTCGGGGCGGCTAGTACAGCAAGTAGAGAGGACCCAGTACAGAACCCTGTGTTACACAGCTGGTAACTGGTCTCCAGTCTGAAAATTTTCCATCCATCACCACCCTCTGTCTTCTCAGTGCCGCAGTCCCAGTGCTAACCACTGTGCCGCATGCCACCCCTTTCACCATCAGCAAAACGGGATGGGGCAATATTTTTTCAAGTTCTCTAAAAACCAACATCACTAGTTTAACTGAAATGATTATCAATCTGCTGATATCATCCAGTAAAGATACTTGAGACTGTTAAAATATGTTAGGTAAATACAAATATGATTGTTATTTACCTTTGTATAGACAAGTTACGCCCAGGTAGTGGGGAAATGGGGTGAGGCCAATCATTTTTCTATGAGGAATAGATAAGGGGTTGGGGAAGCGGGTCCATAAATAAAAGAGGAGGCAAGGTGAAGGAGGCATAGATTTATCAGGGGTTGGGTTATCACTGCTGCTTCACAGCGCCAGAGAATTGGGTTCAATTCCTGCCTCGGTAGATTGTCTGTGTGGCGGTTGTACGTTCTCTCTGTGTCATTCTGGGTTTCCTCTGTGTCAACCGATTTCCTCCCACAATCCAAAGATGTGCACATTAGGTGGATTGGTCAAGCTAAATATTCCCAGATGTGCTGGTTAGGGGGGGTTTCAGGGATTGGGCAGGGGAGTGGGCCTATTTTGGTTGCTCTTTCAGAGGGTCGGTGCAGACACACAAGGCCAAATAGCCACCTTCTACACTGTCGGAATTCTGTGGTTTGGTAGTTTTATCTGGCTGAAGGTGCTGTATGGCCCAGGAATATTGGACACAAGCAGGCTAGCCAATGATGCCAATAGATACACTTTGCTACAGCAGAAGCAGAGAATCATGGGGAACATACTAATCCCACACCCCACCCTGAAGGACATTGTGATCCGCTGCACATCACAATATGCAGCATGTGCTTCCCATGTCACTTTGTTCTCTTTTCAATATTTGAAGATAATTGGTAAGGGGGTAGAAAAGACTAATGGAGATTTTTATACACTAAAGACTTACATGTACGCTCGGAGCCTAAGACGTCAATACTTTCCGTCTTGTCTGGGTAGATGGCAGTAAGGAAAACATCATATTTGGTGTCAGGATCCAGGTTATCTAATACCTGGCTTGTCTCTTTGCCATTTATAATCATCTGGAAGAATAGGCACAAAGCGAAGGTCAAGATGCGTTCAGTGCATGAAACCAATTTGTTTTCTGCAAACTGATTCCCTTAATTAAATGGGGATGTTTGAATTTAATATAACTCAGGGGGCTGCAAGGACCTTAAAATCCTTTACCAACCCTTGGCTGCAGCCACCTTTCCCAGTGGCATTCCCTCATGGTCATGTGCAGTATTTCTGCAGAATATTAAATTGAAGGAATAAACTAATTTGGATATTTTGTTCATTACACAAATGCTCTTCTTTGAGTGGGCAACTGCGCCTAACATCTGAATACTAAAGAGCATAGGGTACGTGCGGAGAGCAGTTTTCTGATCACCTTCTAGTACAGTAATGCCATTCAGAAAGAATGTGCTCATGTTTCTGCAGGTTACGGTTCAAAGAGCTCATCCCACCCAATTGAGTCTTGGCCAATCTCCACATTTTCCAGTCCTGCCCGTGACTTTGCATGTCCCTGTTGGGAATGGAAAATACCTGCTGTTTTCAGTGTGATCATGCCCCCACGGCCAACAGAGAATGCAACTCATTAGCAAGTGTGGAAAGGATTACAAGGATACAATGAAACATTGTTCCTGGAAAGGAGGAACATTTTCATACATATACAGATCTGTCTGACAGCGGTTTTGCTTCACACTCGCATGTTGCAAGGCAAATTTAAAAATCAGCTGGAGCTACACAGAAGCGGAGAGTATTCATTTCATCACCTCTTTTTTGTCCCCTCCTGCAGATGGAACCCAGCTGATTCTGTACTGGTCCACATCCTCTGCTCCATGATCCCAGTCAATCCGGAAACCTTTCCTCCTGATGTCCGAGAAGCGTAGGTTTGATGGTGGTGCGACAACCGCTGTGTGAGAAGAATGAGACCTTAAATGTACACATGTAGCAGAAAGGAAACAGAATCTGACAGAAATGATGAGGAAAGGGAGGATATCTGAGCAAAGATTTGAGATGCTGGCACTGATCACAAACAACTTGCATTGATAACAGTGCCTTTAATGCAGTAAAATGTCCTGAGTCACTTCAGAACAGAGAACATAGAACAGTACAGGCACTTAGGCACTCCATGTTGCGCCGCCCTGTTAAACCACTGTCAAGCCCATCTACACTATTCTCTTATCATCCATGTGTTTATCCAATGACCATTTAAATGCTCTTAATATTGGCGAGTCCACTACTGTTGCAGGCAGGGCATTCCACGGCCTTACTACTCTCTGAGTAAAGAACCTACCTCTGCCATCTGTTCTGTATCTATCTCCCACAATTGAAAGCAATCTACCCTCGTTCTAGAAATCACCACCCGAGGAAAAAGGTTCTCACTGTCCACCTTATCTAATCCTCTGATCATTTTGTATGCCTCAATTAAGTCACATCTGAACCTTCTTCCCTCTAATGAGAACAGCCTCAAGTCCCTCTGCCTTCCCTCATTAGGTCTTCCCTCCATAACAGGCAACATCCTGATGAATCTCCTCTGCACCCTTACCAATGCTTCCATATTCTTCCTGTAATGCAGTGGCCAGAATTGCACGCAACACTCCAAATGTGGCCACACCAGAGTTTTGTACAGCTGCAATTTGACCTCATGGCTCTGAAACTCAATCCATCTGCCAATAAAAGCTAACACACCGTCCGCCTTCTTAACAAACCTATCAACCTGGGTGGCAACTTTCAGGGATCTATGGACATGGACACCGAGATCTCTCTGCTCATCCACACTACCAAGAATCTTACCATTAGCTCAGTACTCTGTCTTCCAGTTATTCCTTCCAAAATGAATCACCTCACACTTTTCTGCGTTAAACTCCATTTGCCATCTCTCAGCCAGCTCTGCAGCTTATCTATGTCCCTCTGTAACTTGCAACATCCTTCCGCACTGTCCACAACTCCAGCGAGTTGAGTGCCATCTGCAGATTTACTCACCCATCTTCTACGCCCTCCTCCCCGCCATTTATAAAAATGACAAACAGCAGTGGCCCCAAAACAGTTCTTTGTGGTACACCACTAGTAACAAAAGATTTCTCATGTCCCCTCCTGGCTCTTCGTAGCTGTCTCTTTAGATCCTTCCTATCTATTTGTAACTCTCGAGCGCCCTAACTGAACCTTCACGTCTTATCTTCACCTAAGCCTCCTTCTTCCTCTTGATAAGTGATTCAACTACATCAGTAAACCACAATTCCCTCGCTTGACCACTTCCTCCCTGCCTGACAGGCACAAAAGGACATAAGAGCTAGAAGCAGGCATAGGCCCCATGGCCCCTCAAGCCTGCTCCACCAGCATGTTTTAATATTTTATCATTTAATTAATAATCCTGGTTGCTCTGATTCCTACCAACGTGGATAACCTCTCATTTGTCAACATTGTATTCCATCTGCCAGAACCTAGTCCATTCACTTAACCCATCCAAATCCCTCTGCAGACTTCCAGTATGCCCTGCACTTATTGCTGTACCACTCATCTTAGTGTTGTCTGCAAACGTGGACATGTTGCCCTTCGTCCCCAACTCCAAATCATTGAAGCAAATTGTGAACAATTGCGGGCCCAGCACTGATCCCTGAAACCACTGGCTACTGATTGCCAACCAGAGAAGCACCCATTAATCCCCACTCTACGCGTTCTATTAATTAACCAATCCTCTATCCATGCTACTACTGTACCCTTAATGCCATGCATCTTTATCGTATGCTGCAAAGTTTTGTGTGGCACCTTGCCAAAGGTTTACTTGAAATCCAGACATACCACATCCATTGGCTCCCCATTATCTACCACATTGGAAGGTCCTCAAAAAATTACACTCAATTAGTAAGGCACGACCTTGCCCTTTATGAACCCATGCTGCGTCTGCCCAATGAGACAATTTCCATCCAGACGTCTCGCTATTTCTTCTTTGATGATAGACTCCAGCATCTTCCCGACTACCGAAGTTAAGCTAACTGGCCTATAATTACCCGCTCTCTGCCTATGTCCTTTTTTAAACAGTGGTGTCACATTTGCTAATTTCCAATCCGCCGGGACCATCCCAGAGTCTCGTGAATTTTGGTAAATTATCACTAGTGCATTTGTATTTTCCCAAGCCATCTCTTTTAGCACTCTGGGATGCATTCCATCTGGGCCAGGAGACCTATCTACCTTTAGCCCTATGAGCTTGCCCACCACTATCTCCTTCGTGATAACAATCATCTCAAGGTCCTCACCTGTCATAGCCTCATTTCTATCAGTCACTGGCATGTTGTGTCTTCCACTGTGAAGACAGACCCAAATAACCTGTTCAGTTCCTCAGCCATTTCCTCAACTCCCATTATTAAATCACCCTTCTCGTCCTCTGCAGGAAAAATATTTACCTGAAAAGCCCCTAGTGGCCACATTCCTTCACCTGTTCACTCTCACAATCTATCTTACTCTTATTTATAGCTTTTGTAGTAGCTTTCTGTTGCCTCCTAAAGATTTCCCAGTCCTCTAGTCTCCCACTAATCTTTGCCACTTTGGATGCTTTTTCCTTCAGTTTGATACTCTCCCTTATTTCCTTAGATATCCATGGTCGATTTTCCCTCTTTCTACTGTCCTTCCTTTTTGTTGGTATCAACAGTGAAAAATCGCTTGGAAGGTTCTCCACTGTTCCTCAACTGATTCACCATAAAGTCTTTGCTCCCAGTCTATCTTTTCTCTTCTCATTGTAAGCTGCTTTGTTTGAGCACAAAACACTACTGTTTGATTTTACCTTCTCACCCTCCATCTGTATTTTAAATTCAACCATACTGTGATCACTCCTTGCGAGAGTATCCCGAACTATGAGATCATTAGTCAATCCTGTCTCATGATACAGGACCAGAACTAGGACTGCTTGTTCACTTGTAGATTCTATTACATATTGTTCTAGGAAACTATCACGGATACATTCTGTAAACTCTTCCTCCAGGCTGCCTTGACCAACCTGGTTAAACCAATCAATATATAGATTAAAATCCCCCATGATAACGACTGCACCATTTCTACATGCATCAGTTATTTCTTTGTTTATTGACTGCCCCACCATTTTGTTACTCTTTTGTGGTCTGTAGACTACTCCTATCAGTGACTTTTTCACCTTACTATTCCAAATTTCCACCCAAATGGATTGATGGGTTGACCCTGTAATCCGCATTCAATTTTTTCTACCAAAATGAATCACCTCGCACTTATCAGGGTTAAACTCCATCTGCCATTTTTCGGCCCAGCTCTGTATCCTATCAATGTCTCTTTGCAGCCGACAACAGGCCTGCACCTCATCCATGACTCCACCAATCTTTGTGTCATCAGCAAATTTACTGACCCAGCCTTCTGCCCCCTCCTCCAAGTCATTGATAAAAGTCACAAATGAAATTAAATGAAATGAAAATCGCTTATTGTCACATGTAGGCTTCAAATAAAGTTACTGTGAAAAGCCCCTAGTCGCCACAATCCGGCGCCTGTTCGGGGCGGCTGGTACAGCAAATAGAGAGGACCCAGTACAGAACCCAGTGTTGCACCGCTGGTAACTGGTCTCCAGTCTGAAAATTTTCCATCCATCACCACCCTCTGTCTTCTCAGTGCCGCAGTCCCAGTGCTAGCCACTGTGCCGCATGCCACCCCTTTCATCTTCAGCAAAACGGGATGGGCCAATATTTTTTCAAGTTCTCTAAAAACCAACACCACTAGTTTAACTGAAATGATTATCAATCTGCTGATGTCATCCAGTAAAGATACTTCAGACTGTTAAAATATGTCAGGTAAATACAAATATGATTGTTATTTACCTTTGTATAGATAAGTTTCGCCCAGGTAGTGGGGAAATGGGGTGAGGCCAATCATTTTTCTATGAGGAATAGATAAGGGGTTGGGGAAGCGGGTCCATAAATGAAAGAGAGGCAAGTTGAAGGAGGCATAAATTAATCAGGGGTTGGGTTATCACTGCTGCTTCACAGCGCCAGAGAACTGGTTTCAATTCCTGCCTCGGTAGATTGTCTGTGTGGCGCTTGTACATTCTCTCTGTGTCTTTCTGGGTTTCCTCTGGGTCAATCGATTTCCTCCCACAATCCAAGGATGTGCACATTAGGTGGATTGTTAAAGCTAAATATTCCCAGATGTGCCGGTTACGGGGTTTTCAGGGATTGGGCAGGGGAGTGGGCCAAGTTCGGTTGCTCTTTCAGAGGGTCGGTGCAGACACACAAGGCCAAATAGCCACCTTCTACACTGTCGGAATTCTATGGTTTTATAGATTTATCTGGCTGAAGGTGCTGTATGGCCCAGGAATATTGGACACAAGCAGGCTAGCCAATGAAGCCAATAGATACACTTTGCTACAGCAGAAGCAGAGAATCATGGGGAACATACTAATCCCACACCCCATCCTGAAAGGCATTGTGATCTGCTGCACATCACAATCTGCAGCATGTGCTTCCCATGTCACTTTGTCCTCTTTTCAATATTTGAAGATAATTTCTAAGGCGGTAGGAAAGACAAATGGAGATTTTTATACACTAAAGACTTACATGTACGCTGGGAGGCTGAGACGTGATCACTTTCCTTCTTGTTTGGGTAGATGGCAGTCAGGGTCACATCATATAAGGTGTCAGGATCCAGGTTATCTAAAAGCTGGCTTGTCTCATTGCCATTTATAATCATCTGGAAGAATACGCATTGTGGTGAATGTGATTCACACCGGATTATATTCTGTATACACATGTGTCTGTGTTGTAAGTGCAGTTGCACTACCTGTCCTCTAGGGGGAACACCTCTGGGAATGCTCGAGTTGTATGGGGCTTCTCCCTTGGCTCTGCCCAGGACTCTTCCCCCAGAAGCTGCTACAAAAGCTCAGTGCCACATGGTCAGCCGGCCAGTTCACCGAAAGTTCAATGGCTAACCGGCTGGCTCTGTTGTGAGTCCGTAGAATTATTGGTTCCAACAGGCATAAAGCTAAGGTCAAGATACGTTCAGTGCATGAAACCAATTTGTTTTCTGCAAACTGATTCCCTTAACTAAATGGGGATGTTTGAATTTGATATCACTCAGGGGGCCGCAAGGATCTTAAAAACGTTTATCAACCCTTGGCTGCAGCCACCTTTCCCAGTGGCATTCCCTCATGGTCATGTGCAGTATTTCTGCAGAATATTAAATTGAAGGAATAAACTAATTTGGATGTTTTGTTCATTACACAAATGCTCTTCTTTGAGTGGGCAACTGAGCCTAACATCTCAATACTAAAGAGCATAGGGTACGTGCGGAAAGCAGTTTTCTGATCACCTTCTAGTACAGTAATGCCATTCAGAAAGAATGTGCTGATGTTTCTGCAGGTTACGGTTCAAAGAGCTCATCCCACCCAATTGAGTTTTGGCCAATCTCCAAATTTTCCAGTCATGCCCGTGTCTTTGCCTGTCCCTGTTGGGAATGGAAAATACCTGCTGTTTTCAGTGTGATCATGCCCCCACGGCCAACAGAGAATGCAACTCATTAGCAAGTGTGGAAAGGATTACAAGGATACAATAAAACATCGTTGCTGGAAAGGAGGAACATTTTCATACATATACAGATCTGGCTGACAGCGGTTTTGCTTCACACTCGCATGCTGCAAGGCAAATTTAAAAATCAGCTGGAGCTACACAGAGCAGAAAGTATGGATTTCATCACCTCTTTTTTGTCCCCTCCTGCAGATGGAACCCAGCTGATTCTGTACTTTTCCGCCGCCTCCGATCCATGATCCCAGTCCATCCGGAAACTTTTCCTCGAGATGACCGAGAAGCGTAGGTTTGATGGTGGTTGGACAACCGCTGTGTGAGAAGAATGAGACCTTAAATGTACACATGTAGCAGAAAGGTAACAGAATGTGACAGAGTGGAAATGATGAGGAAATGGAGGATATCTAAGCAAAGATGTGAGATACTAGCACTGATCACAAACAACTTGCATTGATAACAGTGGCTTTAATGCAGTAAAATGTCCTGAGTCACTTCAGAATATAGAACAGTACAGGCACTTCGGCCCTCCATGTTGCGCCGACCTGTGAAACCACTGTCAAGCCCATCTACACTATTCTCTTATCATCCATCTGTTTATCCAATGACCATTTAAATGCTCTTAATATTAGCGAGTCCACGACAGTTGCAGGCAGGGCATTCCACGGCCTTACTACTCTCTGAGTAAAGAACCTACCTCTGACATCTGTCCTGTTTCTATCTCCCTCAATTGAAAGCAATCTACCTGTGGTGGTCACAAGTTAACTAGATGCAATACAACTGAGCAAACACTAGAGGGGGCACGGGAGAGCCATATAAATAGACGGGGACAGGAAGTGAGGACACACTTCACTGAGGGCAGAACTTGGAGCAACACAGATACACCCACATCAGCTAGGAACACTGAAGGTAACCTTAGGAAACAGCTCTGAAGAGTGAACGAACTTACAATAAAGCATCTTCTCCACATTTGAGACTACGAGCTTTATTAAGACACGAGTAACAACACATGGTACCAAGGAGTGGCTTCAGACGCTTACTACAGGACAACTCAGTGGCAGATACAGAAAGCTCAAAATGGCATGGAAATCTCCTACTGGACATTTGACTTGGGAAGACATCGCTAATTCGAGGATGTGGCTTGGACACCCAGAGCAGCTAGACCTGACTGGCAATGTAAGAGGTATCTGGAAAAGGTTTAAACAAATGTTTGATTTGGATCTCGTAGCTAATGAGGTACAAGACGCCTCCGACAACATTAAAATAGCAATTCTCACCGCAGGGCCTGTAAATAGGAAAGTGTACAATGGATTTAAATACTCAAAAGATGAAGACAGAAACAGCTTACAAACGTTACTAAACAAATTTGAAGAGTACTGTGAGAAATTTGAACAGCAAGACATACTCAGAGTCCAAACTGCACAGAGACTGAGTGATGCAAAACTTAAAAAATCACGAAAAGAACAAGAAATCGCGAATGAAAAGTACAGATCAAAAAGAAGAAATAACAAGAATTTCTCACAAAGCCAAAATGCTGAAACCCAGTCCAAATCGGGAAGAGAAGGTAACTTACAACTTTTAGAAATCCAGTCCAGATGGGACAGAAAAATCGCTGAAATCCGCGAAAAAATGGCGTCGGAGCACATTTTGCAGTCTCCGGTAAGCAAAGAACTACAAATTGCGTCTGCGCATGCGCCGGAACCGGAAGCCGCGCATGCGCAGTTTAAAAAATATCGCGGTGCCGATCGTTATGCGCATGCGCAAGCCGCGCATGCGCAGTCGAAAACAGTTTTGGTCGCGGATCGGTATGCGCATGCGCAAGCCGCGCATGCGCAGTCAAAAAAAGTTTTGGTCGCGGATCGTAATGCGCATGCGCACGCCGCGCATGCGCAATGGAAACAAAACCGCACAGTGAAGGAGGGCCGATTTGCGCATGCGCAATGCATTCCTGCGCGTGACGTCATGACGTCTGAGCATCCCGACCACGCCCACTTAAAAGGAAAATGCCCGAAAATTGCAAACAAGACACTTAAAGTGGTAAACACAAATTTTCTTGCCTCAGAACACAGAAAAACGCCTGAACTTAAACCAACAGCTAAAAACAACTTGCACAACACCCTGAAAAAAGCATTCTGCACCACCCAAAGTGAAGAGAACAAAAAGAATTCCGAAACAACAAAAGATGATTTGTTTTTCAAAGATTACCTCTCAGACATGGCTGAGTCAGTCGGATATGCTTATCACAGCATCAGCGACACGGTCGCAAAGCACAACACGAACCAACTCGTGGTAGATGAATCCAACCAAGATGATTTGGTTTTCAAAGAACACTACTCAGACATGGCTGAGTCAGTCGGATATGCTTATCACAGCATCAGCGACACGGTCGCAAAGTTCAACACGAATCAACTCGTGGTAGAAGAATCCAACCAGGATGATTTGGTTTTCGAAGAATACTACTCAGACACAGCTGAGTCAGTCGGATATGCTTATCACAGCATCAGCGACACGGTCGCAAAGTTCAACACGAATCAACTCGTGGTAGAAGAAGCCAACGAAGATGAAATGGGTATCAAAGAATACTACTCAGACATGGAGGAGTTATTTGGACATGCTGATCACAGCATCAGCGACACCGTTGCAAAGCTCAACACGACTCTACTCATGGTAGATGAATCCAACACCATGATGCCATGGCAGCTCGTCGATACATTGGATGACAGCAATACCCTAGACGAAGACGACGCCACACAGAGAGCACAGGAAGACTCCACAGAGCGAGCGATGACAGGCTCCACAGTGCGAGTGATGAAAGACTCCAAAAGGGATGCAAGCAAACACTCCCTGGCGAACACCATGCATGAACAAGACCATGAAGGTAAACCCGCTGTATCTGAGCAACCGCAAGCAGACTATGAAAGTCTACCAAGCTCACAGGAACAAGAAGAAGACAACGTACATCTAACCACTGACACCATGCATGCGCAAGACCATGAAGGTCAACCTGCCATATCTGAGCAACCACAAGCAGACTATGAAAGTCTAACAAGCTCACATGAACAAGAAGAAGACAATGCACCTCTACCCACTGCATGCGAAGACAGTGACAAGGTGATCGCACTCGACGTACAGGATCACAGCGAGACTGACAGTTCTCAGTTTGTCTGTACAGAAGCACAGAGTCGGGCCACCCAACAGTCCAGAGAGACGATGCCGAAAGAAAACATGCAGATTTTGACTCCAGAAGAGGAGCACCTGGAGTCCAGAGAGACAACGCCGAAAGAAACCATGCAGATTCTGACTCCAGAAGAGGAGCACCTGGAGTCCAGAGAGACCAAGCCAAAAGAAACCATGCAGATTTTGACTCCAGAAGAGGAGCACCTGGAGTCCAGTGAGACAACATCAACAGAAATCATGAAGATTTCAACTCCAGAAGCGGAGCACCAAGAGTCTAGAGAGACCACGTCAAGTGAAATCATGCAGATTTGGACTCCAGAAGAGGAGCGCCAGAAGTCCACAGACACCACGTCAATTGTAATCATGGAGGTTTTGACTCCAGAAGAGGTGCGCCAAGAATCCAGAGACACCGCGTCAAATGGAATCGAGAAGAATTTGACTCCGGAAGAGGAGCACCAAGAAAGCAAAGATGAGGAATCCAATTCTCCACAAATGATTGATGTCACCTGCACCGATGCAACATCAGATCATGCGCACCACTCTCGAGACGAAATGCTCAATGACTCAAATTATCCACTCGGGACACGAATAGAGTATAACAAGAAAAACAACAGTCAAAAGAAGCACAGCAGAAACGGGACAAACAACAGCAAGAACAAAAGCAACATGAAGCGTGACAAGACCAACAACAATAGCAAGAAGCACAGCAGAAACGAGAACGACAACAGAAAGAACAAAAGCAACATGAAGCGCGACAAGACAAACAACAAAGTCAGGCACAAAGATAGCGACAACGACAGAGACAGAGACAACAAGAACGGCAACGAAAACAACAAAGTAAGGAACAAAGATAGCGACAACACCAAAGACAGAAACGACAAAAACAGCAACACGAACGGCAACGAAAACAACAAAGTCAGGAACAACGACAGTGCCAACACCAAAGACAGAAACGACAAAAACAGCAACAAGTATGGCAACGAAAACAACAAAAACAGGAACGACAGAAACAACAGCAATGAAACAACGACTTGTACACAATGGTACTACTCAGCACATGAAGGACAATGCCACAGTTCACTGCAAAACGATGACAAGACTACAAACATGTCATGGGATGACAACGAATCGCACAAACTCACGTCTGCTCCAGAACGAGCAAGCACACCAGCATCCAAGGCGGATGAGACAATAAATCAACACCACAAGCACAGAAAAAAAGTCCATGCCAGTCAACATCAGTGAGGGGACCATGCAAACACCTCGGGATGATGCAGTGGGTACTTAAAATAATAAGGAACACCAACAACATTCACAGCGGACTTGCAATATCAATATCACCACGTCATCAACAACAAAAAGAAAAAAAAGCTCTGAACAAATTCATCAAGTTTGGACTCATAAATGTTTTTATTAAGATTGGACATATAACTACATTGGCTTTGTACAATATGCAATAGCACCATCACCTGTATAGATACGCATATCATAAGTAACTGTTTTCTATAATTTTCTTTTACGATGTACAGCAAATATGTAAAGAGAAAAAGGGGGATGTGGTAATCATAGATTTACTAGATACAAAAACAACTGAGCAAACACCAGAGGGAGAGCTATAAATACACCGGGACAGGATGTACAATTTTCTTTAACGATGTACAGAAAATATGTAAAGAGAAAAAGGGGGATGTGGTGATCACAAGTTAACTAGATGCAATACAACTGAGCAAACACTAGAGGGGGCACGGGAGAGCCATATAAATAGACGGGGACAGGAAGTGAGGACACACTTCACTGAGGGCAGAACTTGGAGCAACACAGATACACCCACATCAGCTAGGAACACTGAAGGTAACCTTAGGAAACAGCTCTGAAGAGTGAACGAACTTACAATAAAGCATCTTCTCCACATTTGAGACTACGAGCTTTATTAAGACACGAGTAACAACACACTACCCTTGTTCTAGAAATCATCACCCGAGGAAAAAGGTTCTCGCTGTCCAGCGTATCTAATCCTCTGATCATCTTGTGTGCCTCAATTAAGTCACATCTGAACCTTCTTCCCTCTAATGAGAACAGCCTCAAGTCCCTCTGCCTTCCCTCATTAGGTCATCCCTCCATAACAGGCAACATCCTGATGAATCTCCTCTGCACCCTGACTAATACTTCCATATTCTTCCTCTAATGCAGTGGCCAGATTTGGACGCAACACTCCAAATGTGGCCGCACCAGAGTTTTGTGCAGCTGCAATTTGACCTCATGGCTCTGAAACTCAATCCATCTGCCAATAAAAGCTAACACACCGTCCGCCTTCTTAACCAACCTATCAACCTGGGTGGCAACTTTCAGGGATCTATGGACATGGACACTGAGATCTCTCTGCTCATCCACATTACCAAGAATCTTACCATTCGCCCAGTACTCTGTCCTCCTGTTATTCCTTCCAAAATGAATCACCTCACACTTTTCTGCATTAAACTCTATTTGCCATCTCTCAGCCAGCTCTGCAGCTTATCTATGTCCCTCTGTAACTTGCAACATCCTTCCGCACTGTCCACAACTCGACCGAGTTGAGTGCCATCTGCAGATTTACTCACCCATCTTCTACGCCCTCCTCCAGGCCATTTATAAAAATGAAAAATAGCAGTGGCCCCAAAATAGTTCTTTGTGGTACACCACTAGTAACAAAAGATTTCTCATGTCCCGTCCTAGCTCTTCATAGCTGTCTCTTTACATCCTTCCTATCTAACTTGTAACTCTCGAGCACCCGAACTGAACCTTCATGTCTCATCTTTACATAAGCCTCCTATTTCTCTTGGCAAGTCATTCAACTACTTTAGTAAACCACGATTCCCTCGCTTGACCACTTCCTCCCTGCCTGACAGGCACATAAGGACATAAGAACATAAGAACTAGGAGCAGGGGCAGCACGGTAGCATGGTGGTTAGCATAAATGCTTCACAGGTCCAGGGTCCCAGGTTTGATTCCCGGCAGGGTCACTGTCTGTGAGGTGTCTGCATGTCCTCCCCGTGTGTGCGTGGGTTTCCTCCGGGTGTTCCGGTTTCCTCCCACAGTCCAAAGATGTGTGGGTTAGGTGGATTGGCCATGCTAAATTGCCCGTAGTGTTCTAAAAAGTAAGGTTAAGGGGGGGATTCTTGGGTTACGGGTATAGGGTGGATACGTGGGTTTGAGTAGGGTGATCATTGCTCGGCACAATATTGAGGGCTGAAGGGCCTGTTCTGTGCTGTACTGTTCTATGTAGGAGTAGTCCCCATGGCCCCTGAAGCCTGCCCCACCAGCATGTTTTAATATTTTATCATTTAATTAATAATCCTGTTTGCTCTGATTCCTACCAAAGTGGATAACCTCACATTTGTCAACATTGTATTCCATCTGCCAGACCTCAGTCCATTCACTTAACCCATCTGCAGACTTCCAGTATGCCCTGCACTTTTTGTTGTACCACTCATCTTAGTGTTGTCTGCAAACTTGGACATGTTGCCCTTCGTCCCCAACTCCAAATCATTGAAGCAAATTGTGAACAATTGCGGGCCCAGCACTGATCCCTGAAACCACTAGCTACTGATTGCAAACCAGAGAAGCACCCATTAATCTCCACTCTATGCTTTCTATTCATTAACCAATCTTCTATCCATGCTACCACTTTACCCGTAATGCCATGCATCTTTATCGTATGCTGCAAAGTTTTGTGTGGCACCTTGCCAAAGGTTTTCTTGAAATCCAGACATACCACATCCATTGGCTCCCCATTATCAACCACTTTGGAAGGTCCTCAAAAGTTTACACTCAATTAGTAAGGCACGACCTTGCCCTTTATGAACCCATGCTGCGTCTGCCCAATGAGACAATTTCCATCCAGACGTCTCGCTATTTCTTCTTTGATGATAGACTCCAGCATCTTCCCGACTACCGAAGTTAAGCTAACTGGCCTATAATTACCCGCTCTCTGCCTATCTAATTTTTAAACAGTGGTGTCACGTTTGCTAATTTCCAATCCGCCGGGACCATCCCAGAGTCTCCTGCATTTTGGTAAATTATCACTAATGCATTTGCATTTTCCCTAGCCATCTATTTTAGCACTCTGGGATGCATTCCATCAGTGCCAGGAGACCTGTCCACCTTTAGCCCCATGAGCTTGCCCACCACTATCTCCTTCATCATAACAATCATCACAAGGTCTTCACCTGTCATAGCCTCGTTTCTTTCAGTCACTGGCATGTTGTGTCTTCCACTGTGAAGACAGACACAAATAACCTGTTCAGTTCCTCAGCCATTTCCTCAACTCCCATTATGAAATCACCCTTCTCATCCTCTGCTGGAAAATATTTACCTGAAAAGTCCCTAGTTGCCACATTCCTGCACGTGTTCACTCTCACAATCTATCTTACTCCAATTTATAGCTTTTGTAGTAGCTTTCTGTTGCCCCCTAAAGATTTCCCAGTCCTCTAGTCTCCCACTAATCTTTGCCACTTTGGATGCTTTTTCCTTCAATTTGATACTCTCCCTTATTTCCTTAGATATCCATGGTCGATTTTCCCTCTTTCTTCTGTCCTTCCTTTTTGTTGGTATCAACAGTGAAAAATCGCTTGGAAGGTTCTCCACTGTTCCTAAACTGCCACACCATAAAGTCTTTGCTCCCAGTCTACCTTAGCTAGCTCTTCTCTCATCTCATTGTAATCTGCTTTGTTTGAGCACAAAACACTACTGTTTGATTTCACGTTCTCACCCTCCATCTGTATTTTAAATTGCACCACACTGTGATCACTCCTTGCGAGAGGATCCCTAAATATGAGATCATTACTCAATCCTGTCTCATGATACAGGACCAGAACTAGGACTGCTTGTTCACTTGTAGGTTCTATTACATAATGTTCTAGGAAACTATCATGGATACATTCTGTAAACTCTTCCTCCAGGATGCCTGGACCGACCTCGTTAAACCAATCGACAGGTAGATTAAAATCCCCCTTGACAACGACTGCACCATTTCTACATACATCAGTTATTTCTTTGTTTATTGACTGCCCCACCATATTGTTTCTCTTTTGTGGTGTGTAGACTACTCCTATCAGTGACTTTTTCACCTTACTATTCCAAATTTCCACCCAAATGGATTCATGGGTTGACCCTGTAATCCGCATTCAATTTTTTTCTACCAAAATGAATCACCTCGCACTTATCAGGGTTAAACTCCATCTGCCATTTTTCGGCCAGGCTCTGCATCCTATCAATGTCTCTTTGCAGCCTACAACAGCCCTGCACCTCATCCATGGCTCCACCAATCTTTGTGTTATCAGCAAATTTACTGACCCAGCCTTCAGTCCCCTCCTCCAAGTCATTGATAAAAGTCACAAATGAAATGAAATGAAATGAAAATGAAATGAAAATCGCTTATTGTCACATGTAGGCTTCAAATAAAGTTACTGTGAAAAGCCCCTCGTCGCCACAAACCGGCGCCTGTTCGGGGAGGCTGGTACGGCAAAAAGCAGAGGACCCAGCACAGAACCCTGTGTTACACCGCTGGTAACTGGTCTCCAGTCTGAATATTTTCCATCCATCACCACCCTCTGTCTTCTCAGTGCCGCAGTCCCAGTGCTAGCCACTGTGCCGCATGCCACCCCTTTCACCTTCTGCAAAACGGGATGGGCCAATATTGTTTCAAGTTCTCTAAAAACAAACATCACTAGTTTAACTGAAATGATTATCAATCTGCTGATGTCATCCAGTAAAGATACTTGAGACTGTTAATATATGTTAGATAAATACAAATATGATTGTTATTTCCCTTTGTATTGACAAGTTAGGCCCAGGTAGTGGGGAAATGGGGTGAGCCAATCATTTTTCTAGGAGGAATAGATAAGGGGTTGGGGAAGCGGTTCCATAAATAAAAGAGGAGGCAAGTTGAAGGAGGCATAAATTAATCAGGGGTTGGGTTATCACTGGTGCCTCACAGCGCCAGAAAACTGGGTTCAATTCCTGCCTCGGTAGGTTGTCTGTGTGGCGCTTGTACGTTCTCTCCGTGTCTTTGTGTGTTTCCTCAGGGTCCTCCGATTTCCTCCCACAGTCCAAAGATGTGCACATTAGATGGATTGGTCATGCTAAATATTCTCAGATGTGCCGGTTAGGGGGAGTTTCAGGGATTGGGCAGGGGAGTGGGCCTAATTAGGTTCCTCTTTCAGAGGGTCGGTGCAGACACACAAGGCCAAATAACCTCCTTCTACACTGTCGGAATTCAATGGTTTTATAGTTTTATCTGGCTGAAGGTGCTGTATGGCCCAGGAATATTGGACACAAGCAGGCTAGCCAATGAAGCCAATAGATACACTTTGCTACAGCAGAAACAGAGAATCCAGGGGAACATACTAATCCCAAACCCCATCCTGAAGGACATTGTGCTCTGCTGCACATCACAATATGCAGCATGTGCTTCCCATGTCACTTTGTCCTCTTTTCAATATTTGAAGATAATTGGTAAGGGGTAGAATAGACTAATGGAGATTTTTATATACTAAAGACTTACATGTATGCTCGGAGCCTAAGACGTCATCACTTTCCTTCTTGTCTGGGTAGATGGCAGTAAGGGAAACATCATATTTGGTGTCAGGATCCAGGTTATCTAAAACCTGGCTTGTCTCTTTGCCATTTATCATCATCTGGAAGAATAGGCACAAAGCGAAGGTCAAGATACGTTCAGTGCATGAAACCAATTTGTTTTCTGCAAACTGATTCCCTGAATAAAATGGGGATGTTTGAATTTGATATCACTCAGGGTGCCACAAGGACCTTAAAATCCTTTACCAACCCTTGGCTGCAGCCACCTTTCCCAGTGGCATTCCCTCATGGTCATTTGGAGTATTTCTGCAGAATATTAAATTGAAGGAATAAACTAATTTGGACTGTTTTGTTCATTACGCAAATGCTCTTCTTTGATTGGGCAACTGAGCCCAACATCTCAATACTAAAGAGCATATGGTCCGTGCGGAAAGCAGTTTTCTGATCACATTCAAGTACAATAATGCCATTCAGAAAGAATGTGCTGATGTTTCTGCAGGTTACGGTTCAAAGAGCTCATCCCACCCAATTGAGTTTTGGCCAATGTCCATATTTTCCAGTCCTGCCAGTGACTTTGCATGTCCCTGTTGGGAATGAAAAATACCTGCTGTTTTCAGTGTGATCATGCCCCCACGAGCAGCAAAGAATGCAACTCATTAGCAAGTGTGGAAAGGATTACAAGGATACAATGAAACATCGTTCCTGGAAAGGAGGAACATTTTCATACATATACAGATCTGGCTGACAGCGGTTTTGCTTCACACTCGCATGTTGCAAGGCAAATTTAAAAATCAGCTGGAGCTACACAAAAGCAGAAAGTATGGATTTCATCACCTCTTTTTTGTCCCCTCCCCCAGATGGAACCCAGCTGATTCTGTACTGGTCCGCCTCCTCCGATCCATGATCCCAGTCCATCCGGAAACTGTACCCCTTGATGTCCGAGAAGCGTAGGTTTGATGGTGCTGGAACAACCGCTGTGTGAGAAGAATGAGACCTTAAATGTACACATGTTGCAGAAAGGTAACAGAATCTGACAGAGTAGAAATGATGAGGCAAGGGAGGATATCAAAGCAAAGATGTGAGATACTGGCACTGATCACAAATAACTTGCATTGATAACAGTGCCTTTAATGCAGTAAAATGTCCTGAGTCACTTCAGAACATAGAACATAGAAAAGGACAGGCACTTAGACACTCCATGTTGCGCCGACCTGTGAAACCACTGTCAAGCCCATCTACACTATTCTCTGATCATCCATGTGTTTATCCAATGACCATTTAAATGCTCTTAATATTGGCGAGTTCACTACTGTTGCAGGAAGGGCATTCCACGGCCTTACTACTCTCTGAGTAAAGAACCTACCTCTGCCATCTGTCCTATATCTATCTCCCTCAATTGAAAACAATCTACCCTCGTTCTAGAAATCACCACCGGAGGAAAAAGGTTCTCACTGTCCACCCTATCTGATCCTCTGTTCATCTTATATGCCTCAATTAAGTCACATCTGAACCTTCTTCCCTCTAATGAGAACAGCCTCAAGTCCCTCTGCCTTCCCTCATTAGGTCTTCCCTCCATAACAGGCAACATCCTGATGAATCTCCTCTGCACCCTTACTAATGCTTCCATATTCTTCCTGTAATGCAGTGGCCAGAATTGCACGCAACACTCCAAATGTGGCCGCACCAGAGTTTTGTACAGCTGCAATTTGACCTCATGGCTCTGAAACTGAATCCATCTGCCAATAAAAGCTAACACACCGTCCGCCTTTTAACAAACCTATCAACCTGGGTGGCAACTTTCAGGGATCTATGGACATGGACACCGAGATCTCTCTGCTCATCCACACTACCAAGAATCATACCATTAGCCCAGTACTCTGTCTTCCTGTTATTCCTTCCAAAATGAATCACCTCACACTTTTCTGCATTAAACTCAATTTGCCATCTCTCAGCCAGCTCTGCAGCTTATCTATGTCCCTCTGTAACTTGCAACATCCTTCCGCACTGTCCACAACTCCAGCGAGTTGAATGCCATCTGCAGATTTACTCACCCATTTCCTATGCCCTCCTCCTCGCCATTTATAAAAATTACCAACAGCAGTGGCCCGAAAACAGTTCTTTGTGGTACACCACTAGTAACAAAATATTTCTCATGTACCCTCCTGGCTCTTCGTAGCTGTCTCTTTTGATCCTTCCTATCTAACTTGTAACTCTCGAGCACCCGAACTGAACCTTCACGTCTCATCTTTACATAAGCCTCCTTCTTCCTCTTGGCAAGTGATTCAACTACTTTAGTAACCCACGATTCCCTCGCTTGACCACTTCCTCCCTGCCTGACAGGCACATAAGGACATAAGAACATAAGAACTAGGAGCAGGAGTAGGCCCCATGGCCCCTCAAGCCTGCCGCACCAGCATGTTTTAATATTTTATCATTTAATTAATAATCCTGTTTGCTCTGATTCCTACCAAAGTGGATAACCTCACATTTGTCAATATTGTTTTCCATCTGCCAAACCCTAGTCCATTCACTTAACCCATCCAAATCCCTCTGCAGGCTTCCAGTATCCCCTGCACTTTCTGCTGTCCCACTTATCTTAGTGTTGTCTGCAAACTTGGACATGTTGCCCTTTGTCCCCAACTCCAAATCATTGAAGCAAATTGTGAACAATTGCGGGCCCAGCACTGATCCCTGAAACCACTGGCTACTGATTGCCAACCAGAGAAGCACCCATTAATCCCCACTCTATGCTTTCTATTAATTAACCAATCCTCTATCCATGCTACTACTGTACCCTTAATGCCATGCATCTTTATCGTATGCTGCAAAGTTTTGTGTGGCACCTTGCCAAAGGTTTACTTGAAATCCAGACATACCACATCCATTGGCTCCCCATTATCTACCACTTTGGAAGGTCCTCAAAAAATTACTCTCAATTAGTAAGGCACGACCTTGCCCTTTATGAACCCATGCTGCGTCTGCCTAATGAGACAATTTCCATCCAGACATCTCGCTATTTCTTCTTTGATGATAGACTCCAGCATCTTCCCTACTACCGAAGTTAAGCTAACTGGCCTATAATTACCCGCTCTCTGCCTATCTAATTTTTAAACAGTGGTGTCACGTTTGCTAATTTCCAATACGCTGGGACCATCCCAGAGTCTCCTGAATTTTGGTAAATTATCACTAATGCATTTGCATTTTCCCTAGCCATCTGTTTTAGCACTCTGGGATGCATTCCATCAGGGCCAGGAGACCTGTATACCTTTAGCACTATGAGCTTGCCCACCACTATCACCTTCGTGATAACAATCATCTCAAGGTCCTCACCTGTCATAGCCTCATTTCTATCAGTCACTGGCATGTTGTGTCTTCCACTGTGAAGACAGACCCAAAAAACCTGTTCAGTTCCTCAGCCATTTCCTCAACTCACATTATTAAATCACTCTTCTCATCCTCTACAGGAAAAATATTTACCTGAAAAGGCCCTAGTTGCTACATTCCTGCTCTTGTTCACTCTCACCATCTATCTTACTCTTATTTATAGCTTTTGTAGTAGCTTTCTGTTGCCCCCTAAAGGTTTCCCAGTCCTCTAGTCTCCCACTAATCTTTGCCACTTTGGATGCTTTTTCCTTCAATTTGACATTCTCCCTTATTTCCTTAGGTATCCATGGTCGATTTTCCCTCTTTCTACTGTCCTTCCTTTTTGTTGGTATCAACAGTGAAAAATCGCTTGGAAGTTTCTCCACTGTTCCTCAACTGCTTCACCATAAAGTCTTTGCTCCCAGTCTACCTTAGCTAGCTCGTCTCTCATCTCATTGTAATCTGCTTTGTTTGAGCACAAAACACTACTGTTTGATTTCACCTTCTCACCCTCCATCTGTATTTTAAATTGCACCATATTGTGATCACTCCTTGCGAGAGGATCCCTAAATATGAGATCATAAGTCAATCCTGTCTCATGACGCAGGAACAGAACTAGGACTGCTTGTTCACTAGTAGGTTCTATTACATAATGTTCTAGGAAACTATCACGGATACATTCTGTAAACTCTTCCTCCAGGATGCCTTGACCAACCTCGTTAAAGCAATCGACAGGTAGAATAAAATCCCCCTTGACAACGACTGCACCATTTGAAAAAAAATGAAAATGGCTTATTGTCACGAGTAGGCTTCAATGAAGTTACTGTGAAAAGCCCCTAGTCGCCACATTCCGGCGCCTGTCCGGGAATGCTGGTACGGGAATCGAACCGTGCTGCTGGCCTGCTTGGTCTGCTTCAAAAGCCAGCGATTTAGCCGAGTGAGCTAAACCAGCCCCTCTATCTCAACCATTTCTGCATGCATTAGTTATTTCTTTGTTTATTGACTGCCCCACCATATTGTTACTATTTTGTGGTCTGTAGACTACTCCTATCAGTGACTTTCTCACCTTACTATTCCAAATTTCCACCCAAATGGATTCATGGGTTGACCCTGTAATCCGCATTCAATTTTTTTCTACCAATATGAATCACCTCGCACTTATCAGGGTTAAACTCCATCTGCCATTTTTCGGCCCAGCTCTGCATCCTATTAATGTCTCTTTGCAGCCTACAACAGCCCTGCACCTGATCCATGGCTCCACCACTCTTTGTGTCATCAGCAAATTTACTGACCCAGCCTTCAGCCCCCTCCTCCAAGTCATTGATAAAAGTCACAAATGAAATTAAATGAAATGAAAATCGCTTATTGTCACATGTAGGCTTCAAATAAAGTTACAGTGAAAAGCCCCTAGTCGCCACAATCCGGCGCCTGTTCGGGGAGGCTGGTAGGGCACAAAGCAGAGGACCCAGCACAGAACCCTGTGTTACACCGCTGGTAACTGGTCTCCAGTCTGAAAATTTTCCATCCATCACCACCCTCTGTCTTCTCAGTGCCGCAGTCCCAGTGCTAGCCACTGTGCCGCACTGTGATTGTCTGTGTGGCGCTTGTACGTTCTCTCCGTGTCTTTGTGCGTTTCCTCTGGGTCAACCGATTTCCTCCCACAATCCAAAGATGTGCACATTAGATGGATTGGTCATGCTAAATAGTCCCAGATGTGCCGGTTAGGGCGGGTTTCAGGGATTGGGCAGGGGAGTGGGCCTATTTCGGTTGCTCTTTCAGAGTGTCGGTGCAGACACACAAGGCCAAATAGCCTCCTTCTGCACTGTCGGAATTCTATGGTTTTATAGTTTTATCTGGCTGAGGTGCTGTATGGCCCAGGAATATTGGACATAAGCAGGCTAGGCAATGAAGCCAATAGATACACTTTGCGACAGCAGAAGCAGAGAATCCAGGGGAACATACTAATCCCACACCCCATCCTGAAGGACATTGTGATCTGCTGCACATCACAATATGCAGCATGTGCTTTCCATGTCACTTTGTTCTCTTTTCAATATTTGAAGATAATTGGTAAGGGGGTAGAAAAGACTAATGGAGATTTTTATACACTAAAGACTTACATGTACGCTCGGAGCCTAAGACGTCAATACTTTCCTTCTTGTCTGGGTAGATGGCAGTAAGGAAAACATCATATTTGGTGTCAGGATCCAGGTTATCTAAAACCTGGCTTGTCTCTTTGCCATTTATAATCATCTGGAAGAATAGGCATAAAGCGAAGGTCAAGATACGTTCAGTGCATGAAACCAATTTGTTTTCTGCAAACTGATTCCCTTAATTAAATGGGGATGTTTGAATTTGATATCCCTCAGAGGGCTACAAGGACCTTAAAATCCTTTACCAACCCTTGGCTGCAGCCACCTTTCCCAGTGGCATTCCCTCGTGGTCATTTGGAGTATTTCTGCAGAATATTAAATTGAAGGAATAAACTAATTTGGACGGTTTTGTTAATTGTGCAAATGGTCTTCTTTGAGTGGGCAACTGCGCCCAACATCTGAATACTAAAGAGCATAGGGTACGTGCGGAAAGCAGTTTTCTGATCACCTTCTAGTACAGTAATGCCATTCAGAAAGAATGTGCTGATGTTTCTGCAGGTTCCGGTTCAAAGAGCTCATCCCACCCAATTGAGTTTTGACCAATCTCCAAATTTTCCAGTCCAGCCCGTGTCTTTGCCTGTCCCTGTTGGGAATGGAAAATACCTGCTGTTTTCAGTGTGATCATGCTGCCTCGGCCAACAGAGAATGCAACTCATTAGCAAGTGTGGAAAGGATTACAAGGACACAATGAAACATTGTTCCTGGAAAGGAGGAACATTTTCATACATATACAGATCTGGCTGACAGCGGTTTTGCTTCACACTCGCATGTTGCAAGGCAAATTAAAAAATCAGCTGGAGCTACACAGAAGCGGAAAGTATGGATTTCATCACCTCTTTTTTGTCCCCTCCTGCAGATGGAACCCAGCTGATTCTGTACTTGTCCGCCTCTTCCGATCCATGATCCCAGTCCATCAGGAAACTTTTCCTCGTGATGTCCGAGAAGCGTAGGTTTGATGGTGCTGGGATAGTCGCTGTGCGTGAAGAATGAGACCTTAAATGTACCCATGTATCAGAAAGGTAACAGAATCTGACCGAGTAGAAATGATGAGGAAAGGGAGGATATCTGAGCAAAGATTTGAGATACTGGCACTGATCACAAACAACTTGCATTGATAACAGTGCCTTTAATGCAGTAAAATGTCCTGAATCACTTCAGAACAAAGAACATAGAACAGTACAGGCACTTCGGCCCTCCATGTTGCGCCGCCCTGTTAAACCACTGTCAAGCCCATCTACACTATTCTCTTATCATCCATGTGTTTATCCAATGACCATTTAAATGCTCTTAATGTTGGCGAATTCACTACTGTTGCAGGCAGGGCATTCCACGGCCTTACTACTCTCTGAGTAAAGAACCTACCTCTGACATCTGTCCTGTATCTATCTCCCTCAATTGAAAGCAATCTACCCTCGTTCTAGAAATCACCACCCGAGGAAAAAGGTTCTAACTGTCCACCCTATCTGATCCTCTGATCATCTTGTATGCCTCAATTAAGTCACATCTGAACCTTCTTCCCTCTAATGAGAACAGCCTCAAGTCCCTCTGCCTTCCCTCATTAGGTCTTCCCTCCATAACAGGCAACATCCTGATGAATCTCCTCTGCACCCTTACTAATGCTTCCATATTCTTCCTGGAATGCAGTGGCCAGAATTGCACGCAACACTCCAAATGTGGCCGCACCAGAGTTTTGTGCAGCTGCAATTTGACCTCATGGCTCTGAAACTGAATCCATCTGCCAATAAAAGCTAACACACCGTCCGCCTTCTTAACCAACCTATCAACCTGGGTGGCAACTTTCAGGGATCTATGGACATGGACACCGAGATCTCTCCGCTCATCCACACTACCAAGAATCTTACCATTAGCCCAGTACTCTGTCTTCCTGTCCTTCCAAAATGAATCACCTCACACATTTCTGCATTAAACTCAATTTGCCATCTCTCAGCCAGCTCTGCAGCTGATCTATGTCCCTCTGTAACTTGCAACATCCTTCCGCACTGTCCAGAACTCCAGCGAGTTGAGCGCCATAGAACATATAACGATACAGCGCAGTACAGGCCCTTCGGCCCTCAATGTTGCACCGACATGGAAAAAACTAAAGGCCATCTAACCTACACTATGCCCTTATCATCCATATGCTTATCCAATAAACTTTTAAATGCCCTCAATGTTGGCGAGATCACTACTGTTGCAGGTAGGGCATTCCACGGCCTCACCACTCTTTGCGTAAAAAACCCACCTCTGACCTCTGTCCTATATCTATTACCCCTCAATTTAAGGCTATGTCCCCTCGTGCTAGCCACCTCCATCCGCGGGAGAAGGCTCTCGCTGTCCACCCTATCTAACCCTCTGATCATTTTGTATGCCTCTATTAGGTCACCTCTTAACCTTCTTCTCTCTAACGAAAACAACCTCAAGTCCATCAGCCTTTCCTCATAAGAATTTCCCTCCATACCAGGCAACATCCTGGTAAATCTCGTCTGCACCCGTTCCAAAGCTTCCACGTTCTGCGTATAATGAGGCGACCAGAACTGTACGCAATACTCCAAATGCGGCCGTACTAGAGTTTTGTACAATTGCAACATGACCTCATGGCTCCGGAACTCAATCCCTCTACCAATAAAGGCCATCACACCATAGGCCTTCTTCACAACCCTATCAACCTGGGTGGCAACTTTCAGGGATCTATGTACATGGACACCGAGATCCCTCTGCTCATCCACACTACCAAGAATTTTACCATTAGCCAAATATTCCTTATTCCTGTTATTCTTTCCAAAGTGAATCACCTCACACTTCTCCACATTAAACTCCATTTGCCACCTCTCAGCCCAGCTCTGCAGCTTATCTATGTCCCTCTGTAACCTGCAACATCCTTCCGCACTGTCTACAACTCCACCGACTTTAGTGTCGTCTGCAAATTTACTTACCCATCCTTCTGCGCCCTCCTCTAGGTCATTTATAAAAATGACAAACAGCAACGGCCCCAGAACAGATCCTTGTGGTACGCCACTTGTAACTGAACTCCATTCTGAACATTTCCCATCAACCACCACTCTCTGTCTTCGTTGAACTAGCCAATTTCTGATCCACATCTCTAAACCACCCTCAATCCCCAGCCTCCGTATTTTCTGCAATAGCCGACCGTGGGGAACCTTATCAAACGCTTTACTGAAATCCATATACACCACATCAACTGCTTTACCCTCGTCCACCTGTTCAGTCACCTTCTCAAAGAACTCGATAAGGTTTGTGAGGCATGACCTACCCTTCACAAAACCATGCTGACTATCCCTAATCATATTATTCCTATCTAGATGATTATAAATCGTATCTTTTATAATCCTCTCCTTCTAATCCATCTGCAGATTTACTCACCCATCTCCTATGCCCTCCTCCAGGCCATTTATAAAAATTACCAATAGCAGTGGCCCCAAAACAGTTCTTTGTGGTACACCACTAGTAACAAAATATTTCTCATGTCCCCTCCTGGCTCTTCGTAGCTGTCTCTTTAGATCCTTCCTATCTAACTTTTAACTCTCGAGCACCCGAACTGAACCTTCACGTCTCATCTTTACATAAGCCTCCTTCTTCCTCTTGGCAAGTGATTCAACTACTTTAGTAACCCACGATACCCTCGCTTGACCACTTCCTCCCTGCCTGACAGGCACATCAGGACATAAGAACATAAGAACTAGGAGCAGGAGTAGGCCCCATGGCCCCTCGAGCCTGCCCCAATTGCATGTTTTAATATTTTATCATTTAATTAATAATCCTGTTTGCTCTGATTCCTACCAAAGTGGATAACCTCATATTTGTCAACATTGTTTTCCATCTGCCAGACCCTAGTCCATTCACTTAACCCATCCAAATCCCTCTGCAGACTTCCAGTATCCCCTGCACTTTTTGCTGTACCACTCATCTTAGTGTTGTCTGCAAACTTGGACATATTGCCCTTCGTCCCCAACTCCAAATCATTGAAGCAAATTGTGAACAATTGCGGGCCCAGCACTGATCCCTGAAACCACTAGCTACTGATTGCCAACCAGAGAAGCACCCATTAATCCCCACTCTATGCTTTCTATAAATTAACCAATCTTCTATCCATGCTACCACTTTACCCTTAATGCCATGCATCTTTATCGTATGCTGCAAAGTTTTGTGTGGCACCTTGCCAAAGGTTTACTTGAAATCCAGACATACCACATCCATTGGCTCCCCATTATCTACCACTTTGGAATGTCCTCAAAAATTTACACTCAAATAGTAAGGCACGACCTTGCCCTTTCTGAACCCATGCTGCGTCTACCCAATGAGACAATTTCCATCCAGACGTCTCGCTATTTCATCTTTGATGATAGACTCCAGCATCTTCCCTACTACCGAAGTTAAGCTAACTGGCCTATAATTACCCGCTCTCTGCATACCTCCTTTTTTAAACAGTGGTGTCACGTTTGCTAATTTCCAATCCGCCGGGACCATCCCAGAGTCTCCTGAATTTTGGTAAATTATCACTAATGCATTTGCATTTTCCCTAGCCATCTGTTTTTGCACTCTGGGATGCATTCCATCAGGGCCAGGAGACCTGTATACCTTTAGCACTATGAGCTTGCCCACCACTATCACCTTCGTGATAACAATCATCTCAAGGTCCTCACCTGTCATAGCCTCATTTCTATCAGTCATTGGCATGTTGTGTCTTCCACTGTGAAGACAGACCCAAAAAACCTGTTCAGTTCCTCAGCCATTTCCTCAACTCCCATTATTAAATCACTCTTCTCATCCACTACAGGAAAAATATTTACCTGAAAAGCCCCTAGTTGCTACATTCCTGCACCTGTTCACTCTCACCATCTATCTTACTCTTATTTATAGCTTTTGTAGTAGCTTTCTGTTGCCCCCTAAAGGTTTCCCAGTCCTCTAGTCTCCCACTAATCTTTGCCACTTTGGATGCTTTTTCCTTCAATTTGATACTCTCCCTTATTTCCTTAGATATCCATGGTCGATTTTCCCTCTTTCTACTGTCCTTCCTTTTTGTTGGTAACAACAGTGAAAAATCGCTTGGAAGGTTCTCCACTGTTCCTCAACTGCTTCACCATAAAGTCTTTGCTCCCAGTCTATCTTTTCTCATCTCATTGTAATTTGCTTTGTTTGAGCACAAAACACTACTGTTTGATTTCACCTTCTCACCCTCCATCTGTATTTTAAATTGCACCATACTGTGATCACTCCTTGTGAGAGGATCCCTAAATATGAGATCATTAGTCAATCCTGTCTCATGATACAGGACCAGAACTAGGACTGCTTGTTCACTTGTAGGTTTTATTACATAATGTTCTAGGAAACTATCACGGATACATTCTGTAAACTCTTCCTCCAGGATGCCTTGACCGACCTCGTTAAACCAATCGACAGGTAGATTAAAATCCCCCTTGACAACGACTGCACCATTTCTACATACATCAGTAATTTCTTTGTTTATTGACTGCCCCACCATATTGTTACTATTTTGTGGTCTATAGACTACTCCTATCAGTGAATTTTTCACCTTACTATTCCAAATTTCCACGCAAATGGATTGATGGGTTGACCCTGTAATCCGCATTCAATTTTTTTCTATCAAAATGAACCACCTCGTACTTATCAGGGTTAAACTCCATCTGCCAATTTTCGGCCCAGCTCTGCATCCTATCAATGTCTCTTTGCAGCCTACAACAGCCCTGCACCTCATCCATGGCTCCACCAATCTTTGTGTCATCAGCAAATTTACTGACCCAGCCTTCAGCCCCCTCCTCCAAGTCATTGATAAAAAGTCACAAAAGAAATTAAATGAAATGAAAATCGCTTATTGTCACATGTAGGCTTCAAATAAAGTTACTGTGAAAAGCCCCTAGTTGCCACAATCCGGCGCCTGTTCGGGGAGGCTGGTACGGCAAAAAGCAATGGACCCAGCACAGAACCCTGTGTTACACCGCTGGTAACTGGTCTCCAGTCTGAAAATGTTCCATCCATCACCACCCTCTGTCTTCTCAGTGCCGCAGTCCCAGTGCTAGCCACTGTGCCGCATGCCACCCCTTTCACCTTCAGCAAAACGGGATGGGCCAATATTGTTTCAAGTTCTCTAAAAACAAACATCACTAGTTTAACTGAAATGATTATTCATCTGCTGATGTCATCCAGTAAAGATACTTGAGACTGTTAAACTATGTTAGGTAAATACAAATATGATTGTTATTTACCTTTGTATAGACACGTTACGCACAGGTAGTGGGGAAATGGGGTGAGGCCAATCATTTTTCTGTGAGGAATAGATAAGGGGTTCGGGAAGCGGGTCCGTCAATAAAATAGGCGGCAAGTTGAAGGAGGCATAAATTAATCAGGGGTTGGGTTATCACTGGTGCCTCACAGCGCCAGAGAACTGGGTTCAATTCCTGCCTTGGGAGATTGTCTGTGTGGCGCTTGTACGTTCTCTCCGTATCTTTGGGGTTTCCTCTGGGTCCTCCGATTTCCTCCCACAGTCCAAAGATGTGCACATTAGGTGGATTGGTCAAGCTAAATAGTCCCAGATGTGCTGGTTAGGGGGGGTTTCAGGGATTGGGCAGGGGAGTGGGCCTATTTCGGTTGCTCTTTCAGAGTGTTGGTGCAGACACGCTGAGCCAAATAGCCACCTTCTACACTGTCGGAATTCTATGGTTTTATAGTTTTATCTGGCTGAAGGTGCTGTATGGCCCTGGAATATTGGGCACAAGCAGGCTAGCCAATGAATCCAATAGATACACTTTGCTACAGCAGAAGCAGAGAATCCAGGGGAACATACTAATCCCACACCCCATCCTGAAGGACATTGTGCTCTGCTGCACATCACAATATGCAGCATGTGCTTCCCATGTCACTTTGTTCTCTTTCCAATATTTGAAAATAATTGGTAAGGGGTAGGAAAGACTAATGGAGATTTTTATATACTAAAGACTTACATGTATGCTCGGAGCCTAAGACTTCATCACTTTCCTTCTTGTCTGGGTAGATGGCAGTCAGGGAAACATCATATTTGGTGTCAGGATCCAGGTTATCTAAAACCTGGCTCGTCTCTTTACCATTTATAATCATCTGGAAGAATGAGCACAAAGCGAAGGTCAAGATACGTTCAGTGCATGAAACCAATTTGTTTACTGCAAACTGATTCCCTTAATTAAATGGGGATGTTTGAATTAGATATCACTCAGGGTGCCACAAGGACCTTAAAATCCTTTACCAACCCTTGGCTGCAGCCACCTTTCCCAGTGGCATTCCCTCATGGTCATGTGGAGTATTTCTGCAGAATATTAAATTGAAGGAATAAACTAATTTGGACTGTTTTGTTCATTACGCAAATGCTCTTCTTTGAGTGGGAACTGAGCCCAACATCTCAATACTAAAGAGCATATGGTCCGTGCGGAAAGCAGTTTTCTGATCACTTTCTAGTACAGTAATGCCATTCAGAAAGAATGTGCTGATGTTTCTGCAGGTTACGGTTCAAAGAGCTCATCCCACCCAAATGAGTTTTGGCCAATCTCCAAATTTTCCAGTCCTGCCCGTGTCTTTCCGTGTTGCTGTTGGGAATGGAAAATACCTGCTGTTTTCAGTGTGATCATGCCACCACGACCAACAGAGAATGCAACTCATTAGCAAGTGTGGAAAGGATTACAAGGATACAATGAAACATCGTTGCTGGAAAGGAGGAACATTTTCAGACATATACAGATCTGTCTGACAGCGGTTTTGCTTCACACTCGCATGTTGCAAGGCAAATTTAAAAATCAGCTGGAGCTACACAGAAGCAGAAAGTATGGATTTCATCACCTCTTTTTTGTCCCCTCCTGCAGATGGAACCCAGCTGATTCGGTACTGGTCCGCCTCCTCCGATCCATGATCCCAGTCCATCCGGAAACTTTTCCTCGTGATGTTTGAGAAGCGTAGGTTTGAAGGTGCTGGGATAGTCGCTGTGTGAGAAGAATGAGACCTTAAATGTACACATGTAGCAGAAAGGTAACAGAATCTGACAGAGTATAGAACATAGAACAGTACAGCACAGAACAGGCCCTTCGGCCCTCGATGTTGTGCCGAGCAATGATCACCCTACTCAAACCCACATATCCACCCTATACCCGTAACCCAACAACCCCACCCTTAACCTTACTTTTTAGGACACTACGGGCAATTTAGCATGGCCAATCCACCTAACCCGCACATCTTTGGACTGTGGGAGGAAACCGGAGCACCCGGAGGAAACCCACGCACACACGGGGAGGACGTGCAGACTCCGCACAGACAGTGACCCAGCCGGGAATCGAACCTGGGACCCTGGAGCTGGGAAGCATTTATGCTAACCACCATGCTACCGTGCTGCCCACACGGTAGAAATGATGAGGAAAGGGAGGATATCTGAGCAAAGATTTAAGATACTAGCACTGATCACAAACAACTTGCATTGCTAACAGTGCCTTTAATGCAGTAAAATGTTCTGACTCACTTCAGAACATAGAACATAAAACAGTACAGGCGCTTCGGCCCTCCATGTTGTGCCAACCTGTGAAACCACTGTCAAGCCCATCTACACTATTCTCTTATCATCCATGTGTTTATCCAATTACCATTTAAATGCTCTTAATATTGGCGAGTCCACTACTGTTGCAGGGAGGGCATTCCACGGCCTTACTACTCTCTGAGTAAAGAACCTACCTCTGCCATCTGTCCTGTATCTATCTCCCTCAATTGAAAGCAATCTACCCTCGTTCTAGAAATCACCACCCGAGGAAAAAGATTCTCACTGTCCACCGTATCTAATCCTCTGATCATCTTGTATGTCTCAATTAGGTCACATCTGAACCTTCTTCCCTCTAATGAGAACAGCCTCAAGTCCCCCTGCCTTCCCTCATTAGGTCTTCCCTCCATAACAGGCAACATCCTGATGAATCTCCTCTGCACCCTTACCAATGCTTCCATATTCTTCCTGTAATGCCGTGACCAGAATTGCACGCAACACTCCAAATGTGGCCACACCAGAGTTTTGTACAGCTGCAATTTGACCTCATGGCTCTGAAACTCAATCCATCTGCCAATAAAAGCTAACACACCGTCCGCCTTCTTATCAACCCTATCAACCTGGGTGGCAACTTTCAGGGATCTATGGACATGGACACCGAGATCTCTCTGCTCATCCACACCACCAAGAATCATTACATTAGCCCAGTACACTTTCTTCCTGTTCCTTCCAAAATGAATCACCTCACACCTTTCTGCGTTAAACTCTATTTGCCATCTCTCAGCCAGCTCTGCAGCTTATCTATGTCTCTCTGTAACTTGCAACATCCATCCGCACTGTCCACAACTCCAACGAGTTGAGTGCCATCTGCAGATTTACTCACCCATCTCCTATGCCCTCCTGCAGGCCATTTATAAAAATGACCAACAGCAGTGGCCCGAATACAGTTCTTTGTGGTACACCACTAGTAACAAAATATTTCTCATGTCCCATCCTGGCTCTTCGTAGCTGTCTCTTTAGATCCTTCCTATCTAACTTGTAACTCTCGAGCACCCGAACTGAACCTTCACGTCTCATCTTTACATAAGCCTCCTTCTTCCTCTTGGCAAGTGATTCAACTACTTTAGTAACCCACGATTCCGTCGCTTGACCACTTCCTCCCTGACTGACAGGCACAAAAGAACATAAGAACTAGGAGCAGGTGTAGGCCCCATGGCCCCTTTAGCCTGCCCCACCAGCATGTTTTAATATTTTATCATTTAATTAGTAATCCTGTTTGCTCTGATTCCTACCAAAGTGGATAACCTCACATTTGTCAACATTGTTTTCCATCTGCCAAACCCTAGTCCATTCACTTAACCCATCCAAATCCCTCTGCAGACTTCCAGTATCCCCTGCACTTATTGCTGTATCACTCATCTTAGTGTTGTCTGCTAACTTGGACATGTTGCCCTTCGTCCCCAACTCCAAATCATTGAAGCAAATTGTGAACAATTGCGGGCCCAGCACTGATCCCTGAAACCACTGGCTACTGATTGCCAACCAGAGAAGCACCCATTAATCCCCACTCTCTGCTTTCTATTAATTAACCAATCTTCTATCCATGCTACCACTTTACCCGTAATGCCATGCATCTTTATCGTATGCTGCAAAGTTTTGTGTGGCACCTTGCCAAAGGTTTTCTTGAAAACCAGACATACCACATCCATTAGCTCTGCATTATCTACCACTTTGGAAGGTCCTCAAAAATTTACACTCAATTAGTAAGGCACGACCTTGCCCTTTATGAATCCATGCTGCGTCTGCCCAATGAGACAATTTCCATCCAGACGTCTCACTATTTCTTCTTTGATGATAGACTCCAGCATCTTCCCGACTACCGAAGTTAAGCTCACTGGCCTATAATTACCCGTTCTCTGCCTATCTCCTTTTTTAAACAGTGGTGTCACGTTTGCTAATTTCCAATCCGCCGGGACCATCCCAGAGTCTCCTGAATATTGGTAAATTATCACTAATGCATTTGCATTTTCCCTAGCCATCTCTTTTAGCACTCTGGGATGCATTCCATCAGGGCCAGGAGACCTGTCTTCCTTTAGCCCTATGAGCTTGCCCACCATTATCTCCTTCGTGATAACAATCATCACAAGGTCTTCACCTGTCATAGCCTCATTTCTATCAGTCACAGGCATGTTGTGTCTTCCACTGTGAAGACAGACCCAAATAACCTGTTCAGTACCTCAGCCATTTCCTCAACTCCCATTATTAAATCACCCTTCTCATCCTCGACAGGAAAAATATTTACCTAAAAAGCCCCTAGTTGCTACATTCCTGCACCTGTTCACTCTCACAATCTATCTCACTCTTATTTATAGCTTCTGTAGTAGCTTTCTGTTGCCCCCAAAAGATTTCCTTGTCCTCGAGTCTCCCACTAATCTTTGCCACTTTGGATGCTTTTTCCTTCAATTTGATACTCTCCCTTATTTCCTTAGATATCCATGGTCGATTTTCCCTCTTTCTACTGTCCTTCCTTTTTGTTGGTATCAACAGTGAAAAATCGCTTGGAAGGTTCTCCACTGTTCCTCAACTGTTTCACCATAAAGTCTTTGCTCCCAGTCTACCTTAGCTAGCTCTTCTCTCATCTCATTGTAATCTGCTTTGTTTGAGCACAAAACACTACTGTTTGATTTCACCTTCTCACCCTCCATCTGTATTTTAAATTCCACCATGCTGTGATCACTCCTTGCGAGAGGATCCCTAAATATGAGATCATTTGTCAATGCTGTCTAATGATACAGGACCAGAACTAGGACTGCTTGTTCACTTGTACGTTCTATTACATAATGTTCTAGGAAATTATCACGTATACATTCTGTAAACTCTTCCTCCAGGATGCCTTGACCGACCAATCGACAGGAAGATTAAAATCCCCCTTGACAACGACTGCACCATTTCTACATGCATCAGTTATTTCTTTGTTTATTGACTGCCCCACCATATTGTTACTCTTTTGTGGTCTATAGACTACTCCTATCAGTGACTTTTTCACCTTACTACTCCAAATTTCCACCCAAATGGATTCATGGGTGGATCCTGTAATCCACATTCAATTGTTTTGTACCAAAATGAATCACCTCGCACTTATCAGGGTTAAACTCCATCTGCCATTTCTCGGCCCAGCGCTGCATCCTATCAATGTCTCTTTGCAGCCGACAACAGCCCTGCACCTCATCTATGACTCCACCAATCTTTCTGTCATCAGCAAATTTACTGACCCAGCCTTCAGCCCCCTCCTCCAAGTCATTGATAAAAAGTCACAAATGAAATTAAATGAAATGAAAATCGCTTATTGTCACATGTAGGCTTCAAACAAAGTTACTGTGAAAAGCCCCTAGTCGCCACAATCCGGCGCCTGTTCGGGGAGGCTGGTACGGCAAAAAGCAGAGGACCCAGCACAGAACCCTGTGTTACACCGCTGGTAACTGGTCTCCAGTCTGAAAATGTTCCATCCATCACCACCCTCTGTCTTCTCAGTGCCGCAGTCCCAGTGCTAGCCACTGTGCCGCATGCCACCCCTTTCACCATCAGCAAAACGGGATGGGGCAATATTTTTTCAAGTTCTCTAAAAACAAACATAACTAGTTTAACTGAAATGATTATCAATCTGCTGATGTCATCCAGTAAAGATACTTGAGACTGTTAAAATATGTTAGGTAAATACAAATATGATTGTTATTTACCTTACCAGGGGCTCGTTTAGCTCACTCGGCTAAATTGCTGGCTTTGAAAGCAGACCAAGGCAGGCCAGCAGCACGGTTTGATTCCCGTACCAGCCTCCCCGGACAGGCGCCGGAATGTGGCGACATGGGGCTTTTCACAGTAACTTCATTGAAGCCTACTCGTGACAATAAGCAATTTTCATTTTCATTTCATTTTGTATTGACAAGTTACACCCAGGTAGTGGGGAAATGGGGTGAGGCCAATCATTTTTCTATGGGGAATTGATAAGGGGTTGGGGAAGCGGGTCCATAAATACAAGAGGAGGCAAGTTGAAGGAGGCATAGATTAATCAGGGGTTGGTTTATCACTGCTGCCTCACAGCGCCAGAGAACTGTGTTCCATTCCTGCCTCGGTAGATTGTCTGTGTGGCGCTTGTACGTTCTCTCCGTGTCTTTGTGGGTTTCCTCTGAGTCCTCCGATTTCCTCCCACAGTCCAAAGATGTGCACATTAGGTGGATTGGTCATGCTAAATATTCCCAGATGTGCCGGTTAGGGGGAGTTTCAGGGAGTAGGTAGGGGAGTGGGCCTAGATAGATTGCTGTTTCAGAGGGTTGGTGCAGACACACAAGGCCAAATAGCCTCCTTCTACACTGTCAGAATTCTGTGGTTTTATAGTTTTATCTGGCTGAAGGTGCAGTATGGCCCAGGAATATTGGACACAAGCAGGCTAGCCAATGAAGCCAATAGATACACTTTGCTACAGCAGAAACAGAGAATCCAGGGGAACATACTAATCCCAAACCCCATCCTGAAGGACATTGTGATCTGCTGCACATCACAATATGCAGCATGTGCTTTCCATGTCACTTTGTCCTCTTTTCAATATTTGAAGATAATTGGTAAGGGGGTAGAAAAGACGAATGGAGATATTTATATACTAAAGACTTACATGTACGCTGGGAGGCTGAGACGTCATCACTTTCCTTCTTGTCTGGGTAGATGGCAGTAAGGAAAACATCATATTTGGTGTCAGGATCCAGGTTATCAAAAACTTGGCTTGTCTCTTTGCCATTTATAATCATCTGGAAGAATAGGCACAAAGCGAAGGTCAAGATGCGTTTAGTGCATGAAACCAATTTGTTTTCTGCAAACTGATTCCCTTAATTAAATGGGGATGTTTGAATTTGATATCACTCAGGGGGCCGCAATGACCTTAAAATCCTTTACCAACCCTTGGCTGCAGCCACCTTTCCCAGTGACATTCCCTCGTGGTCATGTGGAGTATTTCTGCAGAATATTAAATTGAAGGAATAACCTAATTTGGACTGTTTTGTTCATTATGCAAATGCTCTTCTTTGAGTGGGCAACTGAGCCCAACATCTCAATACTAAAGAGCATATGATCCGTGCATAAAGCAGTTTTCTGATCACCTTCTTCTACAGTAATGCCGTTCAGAAAGAATGAGCTAATGTTTCTGCAGGTTACGGTTTAAAGAGCTCATCCCACCCAATTGAGTTTTGGCCAATCTCCAAAGTTTCCAGTCCTGCCCGTGACTTTGCGTGTCCTTGTTGGGAATGAAAAATACCTGCTGTTTTCAGTGTGATCATGCCCCCACGACCAACAGAGAATGCAACTCATTAGCAAGTGTGGAAAGGATTACAAGGATACAATGAAACATTGTTCCTGGAAAGGAGGAACATTTCATACATATACAGATCTGGCTGACAGCGGTTTTGCTTCACACTCGCATGTTGCAAGGCAAATTTAAAAATCAGCTGGAGCTACACAGAAGCAGAAAGTATGGATTTCATCACCTCTTTTTTGTCCCCTCCTGCAGATGGAACCCAGCTGATTTTGTACTGGTCCGCCTCCTCCGATCCATGATCCCAGTCCATCCGGAAACTTTTCCTCGTGATGTCCGAGAAGCGTAGGTTTGATGGTGCTGGGATAGTCGCTGTGTGAGAAGAATGAGACTTTAAATGTACACATGTAGCAGAAAGGTAACAGAATCTGACAGAGTAGAAATGATGAGGAAAGGGAGGATATCTGAGCAAAGATTTGAGATACTGGCACTGATCACAAACAACTTGCATTGATAACAGTGCCTTTAATGCAGTAAAATGTCCTGAGTCACTTCAGAACATAGAACATAGAACAGTACAGGCACTTCGGCACTCCATGTTGCGCCGACCTGTGAAACCACTGTCAAGCCCATCTACACTATTCTCTTATCATCCATGTGTTTATCCAATGACCATTTAAATGCCCTTAATATTGGCGAGTCCACTACTGTTGCAGGCAAGGCAATCCACGGCCTTACTACTCGCTGAGTAAAGAACCTACCACGGACATCTGTCCTGTATCTATCTCCCTCAATTGAAAGCTATGTACCCTCGTTCTAGAAATCACCACCCGAGGAAAAAGGCTCTCACTGTCCACCGTATCTAATCCTCTGATCATCTTGTATGCCTCAATTAAGTCACATCTGAACCTTCTTCCCTCTAATGAGAACAGCCTCAAGTCCCTCTGCCTTCCCTCATTAGGTCTTCCCTCCATACCAGGCAACATCCTGGTGAATCTCCTCTGCACCCTTACCAATACTTCCATATTCTTCCCGTAATGCAGTGACCAGAATTGCATGCAACACTCCAAAAGTGGCCACACCAGAGTTTTGTACAGCTGCAATTTGACCTCATGGCTCCAAAACTCAATTCTCTGCCAATAAAAGCTAACACACCGTACGCCTTCTTAACAACCCTATCAACCTGGGTGGGATCTATGTCCATGGACAACGAGATCTCTCTGCTGATCCACACTCCCAAAAACCTCACCATTAACCCAGTACTCTGTCTTCCTGTTATCACTTCCAAAATGAATCACCTCACACTTTTCTGCGTTAAACTCTATTTGCCGTCTCTCAGCCAGCTCTGCAGCTTATCTATGTCCCTCTGTAACTTGCAACATTCTTCCACACTGTCCATAATTCCGTCGACTTCAGTGCCATCTGCAAATTTAGTCATCCTTGTACGCCCTCCTCCATTTCATTGCTAAAAATTACAAACAGCAGTGGCCCCAAATGTACTAGTGTACACCACTAGTAACTGAACTCCGGCTGAACATTTCCTACCAACTTTGTCTTCTTCCAACTAGCCAATTTCTGATCCAAACTGCTAAATCACCCTGAATACCATGCCTCTGTATTTTCTGCTATAGCCTTCCATGGGCAACCTTATCAAACGCTTTACTGAATTCATGTACACCAATCACCTACTGTCCCCTCAACCACCTGTTTAGTCACCTTCTCAAAGAACTCAATAAGGTTTCTGAGGCACGACCTACCCTTCACAGAACAGCGTTGACGATCACTAATCAAATTATTCCCTTCCAGATGATTATAAATCCTATCTCTTATGAACGTTTCCAAGACCACCTCCTCCTTATGAACCTCAAGCCCTTTAAGACTAGTAGCCTGTACCTCATTATTCTCCTCAACAACATTGTCTTTTTCCTGTGTGAATACGGATGAAAAATATTCATTCAGCACTTCTCCTATCTCCTAGGACTCCACGCACAACATCCCTTGACATGCCCACCTCTTACCCTAGTCATTCATTTATTCCTCACAAACCTATAGAAAGCTTTTGGGTTATCCTTGATCCTACCTGCTAAAGATTTCTCATCTCCCCTCCTGGCTTTTCTGAGCTGTCTCTCTAGATCCTTCCCAGCTAACTTGTAACTCTCGAGCGCCCTAACTGAACCTTCACGTCTCATCTTTATATTGGCCTCTTTCTTCCTCTTGACAAGTGATTCAACTTCTTTAGTAAATCACGGTTCCCTTGCTTGACCACTTCCTCCCTGCCTGACAGGCACATAAGAACATAAGAACTAGAAGCAGATGTAGGCTACATGGCCCCTCGATCCTGCTCCACCATTCAATGAGATCATGGCTGATCTTTTGTGGACTCAGCTCCACCTTCCGGCCCGAACACCATAACCCTGAATCCATTTATTCTTCAAAAAGCTATCCATCTTTCTCTAAAAAACATTTAATGAAGGAGACTCAACTGCTTCACTGGGCAAGGAATTCCATAGATGCACAACCCTTTGGGTGAAGAAGTTCCACCTAAACTCAGTCCTCAACCTATTTCCCCTTATCTTGAAGCTGTGCCCCCGAGTTCTGCTTTCACCCGCCAGTGCAAATAACCTGCCAGCATCGATCCTGTCTATTCCCTTCATAATTTTATATGTTTCTAGAAGATCCCTCCCTCATCCTTCTAAATTCCAACGAGTACAGACCCAGACTATGCAATTTCTCCTCGTAATCCAACCCCTTCAGCTCTGGGATTAACCTAGTGAATCTCCTTTGCACAACCTCCAGTCCGTCCTTTCCCAGGTAAGGGAACCAAAAGTGAACACAATACTCCAGGTTTGGCCTCACTGACATCTTATACAATTGCAGCATAACCTCCCTAGTCTTGAACTCCATCTCTCGAGCAATGAACTACAAAATTCCATTCTCTTTCTTAATCACCTGTTGTAACTGCAAACCAACAGTTTGTGACTCATGCACGAGCACACCCATGTCTCTGCACAGCAGCATGGTTTAATATTTTGTCATTTAATTAATAATCCTGTTTGCTGTTATTCCTACCAAAGTGGAAAACCTCACATTTGTCAACATGGTATTCCATCTGCCAGACCCTAGTCCATTCACTGAACCGATCCAAATCCCTCTGCAGACTTCCGGTATCCTCCGCACTTTTTGCTTTACCACTCATCTTAGTGTCGTCTGAAAACTTCGACATATTGCCCTTCGTCTCCAACTCCAAATCATTGAAGCAAATTGTGAACAATTGCGGTCCCAGCACTGATCCCTGAGAGACACCACTAGCTACAGATTGCCAACCAGAGAAACACTCATTAATCCCCACTCTTTGCTTTCTATTAGTTAACCAATCCTCTATCCATGCTACTACTTTACCCTTAATGCCATGCATCTCTATCCTGTGCGGCAACCTTTTGTGTGGCATCTTGCCAAAGGTTTTCTGGAAATCCAGATATACCACATCCATTGGCTCCCTATTATCTACCGCTTTGGTAAGGTCTTCAAAAAATCCCACTCAATTAGTCATGCACAACCTGCCCTTTATGAACCCATGCTGCGTCTGCCCAATGGGACAATTTCCATGCAGACGTCTCACTATTTCTTCTTTGATGATAGACTCCAGCATCTTCCCTACTACTGAAGTTAAGCTCACTGGCCTATAATTACCCGCTCTCAGCCTATCTCCTTTTATATACAGTGGTGTCACGTTTGCTAATTTCCAATCCGCCGGGACCATCCCAGAGTCTAGTGAATTTTGGTAAATTATCATTGTTGATTTGCAAATTCTCGAGCCTTCACTTTTAGCACTCTGGGATGCATTCCATCAGTGCCAGGAGACTTGTCCACCTTAGCCCTGTGGGCTTGCCCATCACTACCTCCTTAGTGATAACAATCATCTCAAGGTCCTCACCTGTCATTGCCTCATTTCTATCAGTCACTGGCATGTTACTTGTGTCTTCCACTGTGAAGACAGACCCAAAAAACCTGTTCAGTTCCTCAGCCATTTCCTCAACTCCCATTATTAAATCACCCTTCTCATCCTCTACAGGACAGATATTTACCTGAAAAGCCCCTTGTCACCACATTCCGGCGCCTGTTCACTCTCATAATCTATCTCTCTCTTTATAGCTTTTTTAGTAGCTTTCTGTTGCCCCTTAAAGATTTCCCAGTCCTCTAGTCTCCCACTAGTCTTTGCCACTTTGGATGCTTTTTCCTTCAATTTGATACTCTTCCTTATTTCCTTAGATATCCACGGTCGATTTTCCCTCTTTCTACTGTCCTTCCGTTTTGTTGATATAAACTGTGAAAAATCGCTTGGAAGGTTCTCCACTGATCCTCAACTGTTTCACCATAAAGTCTTTGCTCCCAGTCTACCTCAGCTAGCTTTTCTCTCATGCCATTGTAATCTGCTTTGTTTGAGCACAAAACACTACTGTTTCATTTCACCCTCTCACCCTCCATCTGTATTTTAAATTCCAAGAGGATCCCTAACTATGAGATCATTAGTCCATCCTGTATCATGATACAGGACCAGATCTAGGGCCGCTTGTTCCCTTGTAGGTTCTGTTACATACTCTTCTAGGAAACTATCACGGATATATTCTATAAACTCCTCCTCCAGGCTGCATTGACCGACCTGGTTAAACCAATCAACATGTAGAATAAAATCCCCCATGATAACGACAGCACCATTTCTACATGCATCAGTTATTTATTTGTTTATTGCCTGCCCCACAGTATTGTTACTATTTGGTCGCCTATCGACTACTCCTATCAGTGCCTTTTTCACCTTACTATTCCTAATTTCCACCCAAATGGATTCAACCTTGTCCTCCATTGCACCGATATCATCCCTTCCCATTGCCCGGATGTCATCCTTAAATAACAGAGCTACACCACCCTTACCATCCACTCAGTCCTTCCGAATAGTTTGATATTTATCAAGGACTACTATAAAAGTCCCAAAGGCCTTGCTCACCCCCTCCGAGTCCCCAACTAAGTTCCAATCCCCATCAACCGCTTTCCCTATTTCCATCGCTGCCTCCCTTTGTCTGAGCCTTTTCCCCGTGGCCTTTTCCCCATGCTCATACTCCGCTTCCTTCACCTTCCTGAGCTCCTCCACTGCCTTTCCTGTAGTTAACAAACTAAATTCTGCCTGCAGCCTCCAGCGTTCCCTCAACAGCCCTGGCTCTGGAGCCTTCACATATTTCCTATCCACTCGTAGGCTCTCTCTTATCAGCCGGTCCGTCTCTGCCCTGTCCGTCCTGTCCCTGTGAGTCCGGATCTAGATCAGCTCCCTTCTCACCACCACCTTCAGCGCTTCCCAGATCACCGCTGCTGAGACCTCCCCCGTATCGTTTACCTGCAGGTAGTTCAGCATCCACTTCCTCTAACTCTCGCAGACCACTTCGTCCGCCAGCAGCCCCACATCCAATCTCCACTGTGGCCGCTGCTTACTGTCCATACTGACCTGCAGGTCCACCCAGTACGGAGCATGGTCCAATGTCGTAATTGCCGAATAGCCCGTATCCACCACCCTCGCCAACAGGGCCCTGCCCACAACAAAGAAATCTATCCGGGAATACACCTTGTGAACATGGGAGAAGAAAGAAAATTCCCTGGCTCTCGGCTGCCAAAATCTCCACGGATCCATGATCCATTTCGGCTCCTTTGCCATTGCTGGCACCTTGCCCGTTCTCGAACATGACCGGTCCAGGCCTTGATCAATAACCGTGTTGAAATCCCCACCCATAATCAGCCTGTGCGATCATCCCAGGCTGAGGGTCCCACTGAACTTTGGGAAAGGTTGACAGGGTTTATTGCTGCTGTTGCATGGTATGAAAATTCAACAAAACATTTCCGCCCCACAAAAGCCAGGGTAAAAGTGATGTAAAACCAAAAAATGGTGAAAATGCCCAGCTGGTCTGGCAACACCTGATGAGGAGAAAAAGAATTCAACAGGTTTTAAGCAGATGGGAGGTGATTAAAAAAAGTGGGAAGGTCTGTCACAGGGTGGAAGGCAGGAGAAATTAAATGACAAAAGAGTTGTCAATGTGGGGATTGGGACAAGATGTGGCCAGAGGAGGCATGAATCACAGAATAATGAGCAGCTGCTGTCTCAAAGCAGAAACAAGAGAAAAAAGGTTTAAAATCAAAACTTGCAAACGGAAAGGAACCAAAATGGGGCCTGGATAATGATGTAAAATTGTTGAACACGGTGTTGAGTCCAGGATTCTATAAAGCACCTCATTGAAAGTTCAGTCGGTGTTTGTGAAGCTCTATTGCAATAATGCTGCTGATCAAGGACAGAGAGATCAGCAAGACAGCAAGGCTAAATAAAGGAGATGCAAGCTGAAATGTTGGATACTGACATAAAGCAGAGCGGCTTCACATGTCGGGGTAAAGGATTGGGGGTGGGGGAAAGGGATTGAAGTAAGTTACTGCAAAGGGTCACTGAACTCAACAGCAGAAACAGATCAAAAAAATATGTGTTTCACTGGAGAATGAAGTTTGAGGAATATTGCGAGTCAATAAGGTAACATTCCATAAAATACGGGCAGGTGTACTGCGGTTGATTGGGCGGAATTCTCATGAACGCGCTGAAATCGGGAGTTCCCTCGTAAAGTCGGCGGAGTTTTACGACGGCTCCCGACGGCCCCGTTCCCGACCGATTCCGGGTCCGAAAATGGACTAGGAGCGCGGCCGCGGGAAATTCGTCGTCGATGACGGCAGAACAGTGCGACGCCCCAATGACGCCCCAATGACACCAGAACGACACCGCTCCGTGTCGTTAAAAGGCACGGTCGCCGGTCACCACCCTGAGGGGGGAGGATGACGGAGCAACGGAGGGACACGCCTCGTTTCACGGAGGGTGATGTGGAGACCCTCCTCGATGCTGTGGAGGAGCATAATATGCCCGAGGAAAGGGCATCGCCAACCTGCCAGTGAGGTGCGACGTGCCTGGCATGAGGTGGGCATGGCTGGAAGTGCGGTGGGGAACACCCCTCGGTCTGGAGAGCAGCGCCGAAGGAAGCTGCACGACCTCACCCGGGCTGCCAGGGTAAGTGCCAAGAGGGTTCCCCCGGGTCACAACAACCCCCCCCCCCCCCACCCCCCCAAGTATCTACTCACCCACCAGCCCCTGGGCTGTACGGGGAGGGGGAGGTGGGCGATTGTGATTGGAGGGTGTGCAACCAAGTTTTCGCTGACCGACATGAGCGCTGCAAACCCCTGGAGAGATGCCATGGTTTAACTGCAGCTTTCCCCCAAACGTGCGCCAATATCTGAACGGGCTGCTGATACTTGCCGAATTGCAATGATCTATCCATGCCTCCCCCATCAGGAGAAATCTGCGCACAACAACCGGGAGCGGAACAAGACCGGAGGGGGTTCAACCAATCTGCGCCCCCTCACGACCTTTGAGCAGAGGGCCCTCGATATCATTGGCGGCTCAGCCAGTCGAGATGTGGCTCAATGCGAGTTTGGCGGTGTAGAACCAAGTGAGACAACCCTGCATGACAACCCCCTGGCCCACCATCCCCTGTGCCCTCACCCTCAGCCCCCTCCCCCACCATCCCCTGTGCCCTCACACGCAACCCCCTGCCCCACCATCCCCTGTGCCCTCACACTCAGCCCCCTGCCCCACCATCCCCTGTGCCCTCACACTCAGCCCCCTCCCCCACCATCCCCTGTGCCCTCACACTCAGCCCCCTCCCCCACCATCCCCTGTGCCCTCACACTCAGCCCCCTCCCCCACCATCCCCTGTGCCCTCACACTCAGCCCCCTCCCCCACCATCCCCTGTGCCCTCACACTCAGCCCCCTCCCCCACCATCCCCTGTGCCCTCACACGCAACCCCCTGCCCCACCATCCCCTGTGCCCTCACACTCAGCCCCCTCCCCCACCATCCCCTGTGCCCTCACACTCAGCCCCCTCCCCCACCATCCCCTGCGCCCTCACACTCAGCCCCCTCCCCCACCATCCCCTGCGGCCTCACACTCAGCCCCCTCCCCCACCATCCCCTGTGCCCTCACACTCAACCCCCTCCCCCACCATCCCCTGTGCCCTCACACTCAGCCCCCTCCCCCACCATCCCCTGTGCCCTCACACTCAGCCCCCGCCCCCACCATCCCCTGTGCCCTCACACTCAACCCCGTCCCCCACCATCCCCTGTGCCCTCACACTCAGCCCCCCCCCCCACCATCCCCTGTGCCCTCACACTCAGCCCCCTCCCCCACCATCCCCTGTGCCCTCACACTCAGCCCCCTCCCCCACCATCCCCTGTGCCCTCACACTCAGCCCCCTCCCCCACCATCCCCTGTGCCCTCACACTCAACCCCGTCCCCCACCATCCCCTGTGCCCTCACACTCAACCCCCTCCCCCACCATCCCCTGTGCCCTCACACTCAGCCCCCTCCCCCACCATCCCCTGTGCCCTCACACTCAGCCCCCTGCCCCACCATCCCCTGTGCCCTCACACTCAGCCCCCTCACCCACCATCTCCTGTGCCTTCACACTCATCCCCCTCCCCCACCATCTCCTGTGCCTTCACACTCATCCCCCTCCCCTACCATCCCCTGTGCCCTCCCACTCAGCCCCCTCCCCCACCATCCCCTGTGCCCTCACACTCAGCCCCCTCCCCCACCATCCCCTGCGGCCTCACACTCAGCCCCCTCCCCCACCATCCCCTGTGCCCTCACACTCAGCCCCCTCCCCCACCATCCCCTGTGCCCTCACACTCAGCCCCCTCCCCCACCATCCCCTGTGCCCTCACACTCAGCCCCCTCCCGCATCATCCCCTGTGCCCTCACACTCAGCCCCCTCCCCCACCATCCCCTGTGCCCTCACACTCAGCCCCCTGCCCCACCATCCCCTGTGGCCTCACACTCAACCCTCTGTCCCACCATCCCCTGTGCCCTCACACTCAGCCCCCTGCCCCACCATCCCCTGTGCCCTCACACTCAACCCCCTCCCCCACCATCCCCTGTGGCCTCACACTCAGCCCCCTCCCCCACCATCCCCTGCGGCCTCACACTCAGCCCCCTCCCCCACCATCCCCTGCGGCCTCACACTCAGCCCCCTCCCGCACCATCCCCAGTGCCCTCACACTCAGCCCCCTGCCCCACCATCCCCTGCGGCCTCACACTCAGCCCCCTCCCCCACCGTCCCCTGTGCCCTCACACTCAGCCCCCTCTCCCATCATCCCCTGTGCCCTCACACTCAGCCCCCTGCCCCACCATCCCCTGTGCCCTCACACTCAGCCCCCTGCCCCACCATCCCCTGTGCCCTCACACTCAGCCCCCTGCCCCACCATCCCCTGTGCCCTCACACTCAACCCTCTGTCCCACCATCCCCTGCGGCCTCACACTCAGCCCCCTCCCCCACCATCCCCTGCGCCCTCACACTCAGCCCCCTCCCCCACCATCCCCTGCGGCCTCACACTCAGCCCCCTCCCCCACCATCCCCTGTGCCCTCACACTCAGCCCCCTGCCCCACCATCCCCTGTGCCCTCACACTCAGCCCCCTGCCCCACCATCCCCTGTGCCCTCACACTCAGCCCCCTGCCCCACCATCCCCTGTGCCCTCACACTCAACCCTCTGTCCCACCATCCCCTGCGGCCTCACACTCAGCCCCCTCCCCCACCATCCCCTGCGCCCTCACACTCAGCCCCCTCCCCCACCATCCCCTGCGGCCTCACACTCAACCCCGTCCCCCACCATCCCCTGTGCCCTCACACTCAGCCCCCGCCCCCACCATCCCCTGTGCCCTCACACTCAGCCCCCTCCTGCACCATCCCCTGTGCCTTCACACTCATCCCCCTCCCCTACCATCCCCTGTGCCCTCCCACTCAGCCCCCTCCCCCACCATCCCCTGTGCCCTCACACTCAGCCCCCTCCCCCACCATCCCCTGCGGCCTCACACTCAGCCCCCTCCCCCACCATCCCCTGTGCCCTCACACTCAGCCCCCTCTCCCATCATCCCCTGCGGCCTCACACTCAGCCCCCTCCCCCACCATCCCCTGTGCCCTCCCACTCAACCCCCTCCCCCACCATCCCCTGTGCCCTCACACTCAGCCCCCTGCCCCACCATCCCCTGCGGCCTCACACTCAGCCCCCTCCCCCATCATCCCCTGCGGCCTCACACTCAGCCCCCTCCCCCACCATCCCCTGCGGCCTCACACTCAGCCCCCTCCCCCACCATCCCCTGTGCCCTCACACTCAGCCCCCTCCCCCACCATCCCCTGTGCCCTCACACTCAACCCTCTGTCCCACCATCCCCTGTGCCCTCACACTCAGCCCCCTCCCCCACCATCCCCTGTGCCCTCACACTCAGCCCCCTCCCCCACCATCCCCTGTGCCCTCACACTCAGCCCCCTCCCCCATCATCCCCTGTGCCCTCACACTCAACCCTTTGTCCCACCATCCCCTGTGCCCTCACACTCAGCCCCCTCCCCCACCATCCCCTGTGCCCTCACACCGAACTCTCTGTCCCACCATCCCCTGTGCCCTTGCTGGGGTCAACGAGCGGTGAAACTTCGCTGCCGGGTGTGCAGTCCCTCCCCCCCCACCCCCTCCCACAGATACCCCACACAGGCACATGATGGAATGTCCCTGACGAACTCAGCGAACACCGACATGGATGGTTCAGCTATTGCCATGAGTCAGACTTTGTCTAACGATTGTGAACTCACAGCTCATCGCAGAGCGGGCTGTCATCATTCAACATTGATGGCTGTGTCATCACACCCGCTGACACAGCCATCAATGTCGTGCCATACCGTCTGGCCCCAGTGGAAAGGCTGATTTAGAACTGGAGCAGTGTACGCAGAGTGGGGGCTTTGTGGTGGTGGTGGCAGTAGTGTGTTGACCCTCTGCACGACTGGCGATGCAGGTGTTAGTGTTGGTGTTCAGCGGGGACGTCGCGCGCGACGCCTGAATCTGGCTGCCACCAAGGCGTCGCCTGCCCGCCTTCCTCGCCGATGTCGCCGTGCTGCCTCCCGGCCATTACCAGCACCTGGCTCCTGTCTGCGTGCTGTGCGCGCATCTCCACCACCCACCCCCTCCTCCTCCTCCTCCTCCTCCTCCTCCTCCTCCTCCTCCGTGCTGGCACCACTGCCAGTGGCTTCTCCCTCCGCCTCCTGCAGCAGGGCATCTCCCCTCTGCATCGCGATGTTGTGCAGCGCACAGCAGACCACGACAATGCGAGCGACCCTGTCGGGCTGGTACTGCAGGGCCCCTCCGGAGAGGTCCAGGCACCTGAATCGCATTTTCAGTAATCCAAAGCAGCGCTCCACCACACCCCTGGTTGCTGCATGGGCCTCATTGTAAAGGGTCGCTGCGTCGGTCTGAGGCCTCCGTATAGGCGTCATCAGCCATGGCATCAGCAGATAACCCCGGTCGCCTAGCAACCAGCCCCTCAGCCGGGGGGGCCGTCCCTCAAACAGGGATGAACGACTACGCCAGTATGTAGGAGTCATGCACACTCCCTGGGAACCTTGCACAGACATTCATGATCCTCATGTGGGGGTCGCATACCACCTGGATATTCATGGAGTATGTCCCCCTCCTGTTTGTGAACACGTCCCTGTCCCCTGCAGGCGGGCGCATGGGGACGTGAACACAATCGATTGCCCCCTGCACCATCGGTATCCCGGCCACGTTGGCAAATTCACAAGCTCGTGAGTCTTGACTTGCTTGGTCCTCGGGAAAGGTGATGTAGCGGTCCACGATGTCAGAGAGGGCGTCGGTCACATCCCGGATGCACCTGTGCACCGATGACTGGGAGATCCCAGAGACGTCCCCGCTCGGAGACTGGAAGATGCCGGTTGCATAAATGTTAAGTGCCACCGTGACCTTGATGGCAAACGGTATCGCGTGTCCTCCTCCTCTTCCACGTGGGGCGAGGTGCGCCACGAGTTGCCAGATACGTTTCACCATCTCTCTGCTCAACCGGAGTCTCCTCCTGCAGGTGATGTCCGGCATTGTCTGGAATGAGACCCAGGGACGGTAAACCCCGGGCCTCGGTCTTCACCTCTGGGGCCTCAGCTCCACTATCAATTTCTCCTCCTCCTCCTTTTCCTCCTCCTGCTCCTCCTCCTCCCCCCCATGCTGCTCGACGACGGACAACTCCTCGGCCATCCCCTGCGCTCCTGCAGCTGGCCCTGCATCCACTGCGGGATGTGGCTGTGGATGCTGCTCCATCTCCACCAGCAGTGCAGCGGCCCCAACCACTGTGCTGAACATAGCTGTTCTGTTCGCAAACATTATGGTCACCTACAGAAGGGTGGTGGGTGGGGGCAGAGAAACAGCAACATGTTAGGCGGAGGTTATTCGACACCTCGGCATCCGCCTGCCACGGGATACAAGCACTGCTGACGCGCGGCCAGCCTAACCCCTGGCCAGTTTCAGCGTCCTACGGGCAGTTAACTACACGTCCTCGTCACCGGGGCGTCAATGTCCTGTGGCCATAAGCCACAGGGCAACCAGCGGCTGTGTCCTCGTGACCGTCCTGCCATGGCAGGGCGGCTGACAACTCCACTCACGCCGCAACACCACCCCCCCAATACTCGCTCTTCCCCACAATGTTCCACTATCTCTCCCTCCGCTCTCCACCCTCCCCCTCCCCCCCCGCACTTGTCCCTCAATACTCCTCCTCCCGCCCGCACTTGTCCCTCACTCCTACCCCCTCCCCTCCGCACTTGTCCCTCAATCCTCCTCCTCCCGCCCGCACTTGTCCCTCACTCCTCCCTCCTCCCCCCGCACTTGTCCCTCACTCCGCCTCCTACCCCACACTTGTCCCTCACTCCTCCCTCCTCCCCCGCACTTGTCCCTCACTCCGCCTCCTCCCCCGCACTTGTCCCTCACTCCTCCCTCCTCCCCCTGCACTTGTCCATCACTCCTCCCCCCTCCCCCCGCACTTGTCCCTCACTCCTCCCCCCCCCCCCCGCACTTGTCCCTCAATTCCCCTCCTCCCCCCTGCACTTGTCCATCACTCCTCCCCCTCCTCCCGCACTTGTCCCTCAATCCTCCTCCCCCCGCACTTGTCCATCACCCATCACTCCTCCCTCCTCCCCCGCACTTGTCCATCACTCCTCCCCCCTCCCCCCTGCCCTTGTCCCTCACTCCTCCTCCTCCCCCCGCACTTGTCCCTCAATCCTCCTCCACACCCCGCACTTGTCCCTCAATCCTCCTCCTCCCCCCCGGACTTGTCCCTCACTCCTCCACACCCCGCACTTGTCCCTCAATCCTCCTCCTCCCCCCGCACCTGTCCCTCACTCCCCCCTCCCCGCACTTGTCCCTCAATCCTCCTCCTCCCCCCGCACTTGTCCCTCATCCTCCTCCTCCCCCCGCACTTGTCTCTCACTCCTCCTCCTCCCCCCCTGCACTTGTCCCTCAATCCTCCTCCTCCCCCCCGGACTTGTCCCTCACTCCTCCCCCCTCCCCCCGCACTTGTCCCTCAATCCTCCTCCGCCCCCCGCACTTGTCCCTAACTCCCCCCGCCCCGCACTTGTCCCTCAATCCTCCTCCTCCCCCGCACTTGTCCCTCACTCCTCCCTCCCCGCATTTGTCCCTCACCTCCCCCTCCCCGCACTTGTCCCTCACTCCCCCCCTCCCCGCACTTGTCCCTCAATCCTCCTCCTCTCCCCCCGCACTTGTCCCCCACTCCCCCTGCCCCGCACTTGTCCCCCACTCCCCCCGCCCCGCACTTGTCCCCCACTCCCCCCGCCCCGCACTTGTCCCTCACTCCTCCTCTCCCCCCGCACTTGTCCCCCACTCCCCCCGCCCCGCACTTGTCCCTCACTCCTCCTCTCCCCCCGCACTTGTCCCCCACTCCCCCTGCCCCGCACTTGTCCCTCACTCCTCCTCTCCCCTGGCCGCAGCATTATCGGGGATGCATTCCCCAGTTAGCGGAGACGGTCCGCTCACCTTCCGACCTCCTCGTCAGCCAGCACGACTGGCTGGCGACTTTTGAAAGCAGGTGTGTTTCCAGATGTCGTGACGTTGAATGACCATCCGGGCCGGAGAATAGCGGGCGTGATGGAGAGTCGACTTTTGTCCTCAGTCGGGCGATTCTCCGAAGATTTCCGCAGGAACCACGACCACGCTCCTTTGGCCGGTGGGGAGAATAGCGGGAGGGCGTCGGACCGGCGTTGCCGGGAAAAAAGGCGCCGCCCGCTATTCTCCGACCAGGCGTGGTTCATGAGAATCGCGGCCATTATCTTTTCCATGTCACCTTACTGACTTTGTAAAAGAATTTTCGTCCACCCAATTACTGTTTTTTTCCAATTCAGGGGGAATTTAGCGTGGCCAATCCACCTAACGTGCACATCTTTGGGTTGGGGGGGTGAAACCCACGCAGACATGGGGAGAATGTGCAAACTCCACACGCACAGCAACCCAGGGCTGGGATTCGAACCCGGCTTCTCATGGAACATGGAACATAGAACAGTGCAGCAGAGAACAGGGGCTTCGGCCCTCGATGTTGTGCCGAGCATTGTCCGAACGCAAGATTAAGCGATCCCACTCCATGTCATTCTGGTGTGCTCCATGTTCCTATCCAATAACTACTTGAAAGTTCCTAAAGTGTCCGACTCCACTATCACAGCAGGCAGTCCATTCCACACCCTAACCACTCTCTGAGTAAAGAACCTACCTCGGACATCCCTCCTATATCTCCCACCCTGAACCTTATAGTTATGCCCCCTTGTAACAGCTACATCCACCCAAGGTAATAATCTCTAACCCCCTCATCATTTTTTCAACCTCTATTATGTCGCATCTCATCCTCCTCCGCTCCGAAGAGAGAAGCTGTAACTTCCTCAACCTTTCCTCATAAGACCTATCCTGCAATCCAGGCAGCATCCTGGTAAATCTCCTTTGCACCCTTTCCAATGCTTCCACATCCTTCCTGTAATGAAGTGACCAGAACTGCACACAATGCTCCAAATGTGGTCTCAGCAGGGTGAGGAATAGTTGCAGCATAACCCCGTGGCTCCTCTGCTCAAGCCCCCGTTAATAAACGCTAACACACTATAAGCCTTCTTCACGCTGTATCCACTTGAGTGGCAACCTTCAGAGATATGTGGACATGAAGCCCAAGATCGCTCTGTTCCTCCACATTCCTCAGAACACTGCCGTTGACCCTGTAATCCTCATTCAAATTTTTTCCACCAAAATGAATCACCTCGCGCTTATCAGGGTTAAACTCCATCTGCCATTTTTCGGCCCAGCTCTGCATCCGAACAATGCCATTGACAAAAATCACAAATAGCAGAGGACCCAGCACTGATCCCTGTGGTACACCGCTGTTAACTGGTCTCCAGTCTGAAAATTTTCCATCCATCACCACCCTCTGTCTTCTCAGTGCCGCAGTCCCAGTGCTAGCCACTGTGCCGCATGCCACCCCTTTCACCTTCAGCAAAACGGGATGGGGCAATATTGTTTCAAGTTCTCTAAAAACTAACATCACTAGTTTAACTGAAATGATTATCAATCTGCTGATGTCATCCAGTAAGGATACTTGAGACTGTTAAAATATGTTAGATAAATACAAATATGATTGTTATTTCCTTTGTAAAGACAAGTTACGCCCAGGTATGTGGGAAATGGGGTGAGGCCAATCATTTTTCTGTGAGGAATAGATAAGGGGTTGGGGAAGCGGGTCCATCAATAAAAGAGGAGGCAAGTTGAGGGAGGCATAAATTAATCAGGGGTTGGGTTATCACTGCTGCCTCACAGCGCCAGAGAACTGCGTTCAATTCCTGCCTCGGTAGATTGTCTGTGTGGCACTTGTACGTTCTCTCCATGTCTTTGTGGGTTTCCTCTGGTTCAACCGATTTCCTCCCACAGTCCAAAGATGTGCACATTAGGTGGATTGGTCATGCTAAATATTCCCAGATGTGCCGGTTAGGGGGGGTTTCAGGGATTGGGCAGGGGAGTGGGCCTATTTCGGTTGCTCTTTCAGAGGGTCGGTGCAGACACACAAGGCCAAATAGCCACCTTCTACACTGTCGGAATTCTATGGTTTTATAGATTTATCTGGCTGAAGGTGCTGTATGGCCCAGGAATATTGGACACAAGCAGGCTAGCCAATGAAGCCAATAGATACACTTTGCTACAGCAGAAGCAGAGAATCCAGGGGAACATTCTGTTCCCAAACCCCATCCTGAAGGTCATTGTGATCTGCTGCACATCACAATATGCAGCATGTGCTTTCCATGTCACTTTGTCCTCTTTTCAATATTTGAAGATAATTGCTAAGGGGGTAGAAAAGACTAATGGAGATTTTTATATACTGAAGACTTACCTGTACGCTGGGAGGCTGTGACGCCATCACTTTCCGTCTTGTCTGGGTAGATGGCAGTAAGGGAAACATCATATAAGGTGTCAGGATCCAGGTTATCTAAAACCTGGCTTGTCTCATTGCCATTTATAATCATCTGGAAGAATAGGCATAAAGCGAAGGTCATGATACGTTCAGTGCATGAAACCAACTTGTTTTCTGCAAACTGATTCCCTTAATTAAATGGGGATGTTTGAATTTGATATCACTCAGGGGGCCACAAGGACCTTAAAATCCTTTTCCAACCCTTGGCTGCAGCCACCTTCCCCAGTGGCATTCCCTCGTGGTCATGTGGAGTATTTCTGCAGAATATTCAATTGAAGGAATGAACTAATTTGAACGGTTTTGTTTATTATGCAAATGCTCTTCTTTGAGTGGGCAACTGGGCCCAACATCTCAATACTAAAGAGCATAGGGTACGTGCGGAAAGCAGTTTTCTGATCACCTTCTAGTACAGTAATACCATTCAGAAAGAATGTGCTGATGTTTCTGCAGGTTACGGTTCAAAGAGCTCATCCTACCCAATTGAGTTTTGGCCAATCTCCAAATTTTCCAGTCATGCCCGTGTCTTTGCCTGTCCCTGTTGGGAATGGAAAATACCTGCTGTTTTCAGTGTGATCATGCCCCCACGGCCAACAGAGAATGCAACTCATTAGCAAGTGTGTAAAGGATTACAAGGATACAATGAAACATCGTTGCTGGAAAGGAGGAACATTTTCATACATATACAGATCTGGCTGACAGCGGTTTTGCTTCACACTCGCATGTTGCAAGGCAAATTTAAAAATCAGCTGGAGCTACACAGAAGCAGAAAGTATGGATTTCATCACCTCTTTTTTGTCCCCTCCCCCAGACGGAACCCAGTTGATTCTGTATTTGTCCACATCCTCTGCTGCATGATCCCAGTCCATCCGGAAACCTTTCCTCGTGACGTCCGATAATTGTAGGTTTGATGGTGGTTGGACAACCGCTGTGCGAGAAGAATGAGGCCATAAATGTACACATGTAGCAGAAAGGTAACAGAATCTGACAGAGTAGAAATGAGTAGAGCCCATCTGAGCAATGATTTGAGATACTGGCACTGATCACAAACAACATGCATTTATAACAGTGCCTTTAATGCAGTAAAATGTCCTGAGGCATTTCAGAACATAGAACATAGAACAGGACAGGCACTTCGGCCCTCCATGTTGCGCCGACCTGTGAAACCACTGTCAAGCCCATCTACACTATTCCCATATCATCCATATGTTCATCCAATGACCATTTAAATGCCCTTAATATTGGCGCGTCCACTCCTGTTGCATCCAGGGCATTCCGCTCCCTTACTATTCTCTGAGTAAAGAAGCTAACTCTGACGTCTGTCCTACATCTATCTCCACTCAATTTAAAGCTATGTCTCCATGTGCTAATCATTATCATCCGAGAAAAAGGCTCTCACTGTCCACCATATCTAATACTCTGCTTATCTTGTATGCCTCAATTAAGTCAGCTCTTAACCTTCTTCTCTCCAACGAAAACAGCCCCAAGTCCCTCAGCCTTCCCTCGTCAGATCTTCCCTCAGACCAGGCAACATCCTGGTAAATCTCCTCTGCACCCTTTCCAATGCTTCCATATCCTTCCTATTATGCAGCAACCAGAACTGCACGCACTACTCCAAATGCAGACGCACCAGGGTTATGTACAGCTGCAACACCAACTCATGGCTGAAAAACTCAATCTGCCTATCAATATAAGCTAACATACCAAACTCTTAATAGCTACCTACCTGAGTGGCAACTTTCAGCGATCAATGTGCATGGACACCGAGATCTCTCCGCTCATCCACATTATCAAGAATCTTACCATTAGCCCAGTACTCTGTCTTCCTGTTATTCTTTGCAAAATGAATCACCTCACACTTTTCTGCATTAAAGTCCATTTGCCAGCTGTCAGCCCAGCTTTGCAGCTTATCTATGTCCATCTGTAACTTGCAACATCCTTCCGCACTGTCCATAACTCCACCGAGTTTAGCGCCATCTGCAGATTTACTCACGCATCCTTCGACGCCCTCCTCCAGGCCATTTATAAAAATGACAAACAGCAGTGGCCCCAAAACAGTTCTTTGTGATACACCACTCGTAACTATCAAATTATTCCTTTCCAGATGATTATAAATCCTATCTCTTCTGAGACTTTCCAAGACATTTCCCACAACAGAAGTAAGGCTCACTGGTCTATAGTTACCGGGGTAGTCTCTATTCCCCTTCTTGAACAAGGGGACAATATTTGCTGTCCTCAAACCTACTGGCACTATTCCTGTAGGCAAACATAACATAAAGATCAAAGCCAAAGGCTCAGCAATCTCTTCCCTGAATTCACAGAGAATTCTAAGATAAATCCCATCAAGCTCAGGGAACTTTATCTGTTTTCATAATTTCCAGAATTGCTACCACCTCCTCCTTATGAACATCAAGCCCTTTAAGTCTAGTAGCCTGTACCACCTTATTCTCCTAAACAACATTGTCTTTTTCCTGTGTGAATACTGATAAAAAATATTCATTCTGCACCTCTCCTCTCTCCTTGGGCTCCACGCACAACTTTCCTTGACAGGCCCACCTCTTATCCTAGTCATTCTTTTATTCCTGACATATCTATAGAAAGCTTTAGGGTTATCCTTGATCCTACCTGCCAAAGATGTCCCCTCCTGGCTCTTCATAGCTGTCTCTTTAGATCCTTCCCAGCTAACTTGTAACTCCTGAGCGCCCTAACTGAACCTTCATGTCTCATCTTTACATAAGCCTCCTTCTTCCTGTTGACAAGTGATTCAACTACTTGAGTAAACCACGGTTCCCTCACTTGACCACTTCCTCCCTGCTTGACAGGCACATAAGAACATAAGAAATAGGAGCAGGAGTAGGCCTCATGGCCCCTCAAGCCTGCCCAACCAGCATGTTTTAATATTTTATCGTTTAATTAATAATCCTGTTTGCTCTGATTCCTACCAAAGTGGACAACCTCACATTTGTCAACATGGTATTCCATCTGCCAGACCCTAGTCCATTCACTTAACCCATCCAAATCCCTCTGCAGACTTCCAGTATCCCCTGCACTTTTTGCTGTACCACTCATCTTAGTGTTGTCTGCAAACCTGGACATATTGCCCTTCGTCCCCAACTCCAAATCATTGAAGCAAATTGTGAACAATTGCGGGCCCAGCACTGATCCCTGAGAGAAACCACAAGCTACTGATTGCCAACCAGAGAAGCACCCATTAATCCTCACTCTATGCTTTCTATTAATTAACCAATCCTCTATCATTGCGACTACTTTACATTTAATGCATGCATCTTCATCATATGCTGCAAACTTTTGTGTGGCACCTTACCAAATGTTTTCTTGAAATCCAGATATACCACATCCATTAGCTCCCCATTATCTACCGCTTTGGAAGGTCCTCAAAAAATTACATTCAATTAGTAAGGTTCAACCTGCCCTTTATGAACCCATGCTGCATCTGCCCAATGTGACAATTTCCATCCAGACGTCTCACTATTTCTTCTCTGCTGATAGATTCCAGCATCTTCCCTCCTACTGAAGTTAAGCAAACTGGCCTATAATTACCCGCTCTCTGCCTATCCCCTTTTTTAAACAGTGGTGTCACGTTTGCTAATTTCCAATCCGCCGGGACAATCCCAGAGTCCAGTGAATTTTGGTAAATTATCACTTGTGCATTTGCATTTTCCCATGCCATCTCTTTTAGCACTCTGGGATGCATTGCATCTGGGCCAGGAGACCTGTCTACCTTTAGCCCTATGAACTTGCCCACCACTATCTCCTTCGTGATAACAATCATCTCAATGACCTCACCTGACATAGCCTCATTTCTATCAGTCACTGGCATGCTGTGTCTTCCACTGTGAAGACAGACCCTAAAAACCTGTTCAGTTCCTCAGCCATTTCCTCAACTCCCATTATTAAATCACGCTTCTCATCCTCTACAGGACAGATATTTACCTGAAAAGCCCCTAGTTGCCACATTCCGGCGCCTGTTCACTCTCACAATCTATCTTACTCTTATTTATAGCTTTTTTAGTAGCTTTCTGTTGCCCCCTAAAGATTTCCCAGTCCTCTAGTCTCCCACTAATCTTTGCCACTTTGGATGCTTTTTCCTTCAATTTGATACTTTTCCTTATTTCCTTAGATATCCACGGTCGATTTTCCCTCTTTCTGCCGTCCTTCCTTTTTGTGGGTATAAACTGTGAATAATCGCTTGGAAGGTTCTCCACTTTTCCTCAACTGTTTCACCATAAAGTCTTTGCTCCCAGTCTACCTTAGCTAGCTCTTCTCTCTGCTTTGTTTGAGCTGCTTTGTTTGAGCACAAAACACTACTGTTTGATTTCACCTTCTCACCCTCCATCTGTATTTTAAATTGTACCACACTGTTATCGTTCCTTGCGAGAGGATCCGTAACCATGAGATCATTTGTCAATCCTGTCTCATGATACAGGACCAGAACTTGGACCGCTTGTTCACTTGTAGGTTCTATTACATAATGTTCTAGGAAACTATCACGGATATATTCTATAAACTCCTCCTCCAGGCTGCCTTGACCGACCTGGTTAAACAAATCAATATATAGATTAAAATCCCCCATGATAACGACTGTACCATTCCTACATGCATCAGTTATTTCTTTGTTTATTGCCTGCCCCACCATACTGTTACTATTTGGTGGCCTATAGACTTCTCCTTTCAGTGACTTTTTCAACTTCCTAGTCCAAATTTCCACCTAAATGGATTCAACCTTGTCCTCCATTGCACCAAAACCATCCCTTACTATTGCCCGGATGTCATCCTTAAATAACAGAGCTACACCACCCTTACCATCCACTCAGTCCTTCCGATTAGTTTGATATTTATCACGGACTACTATAAAAGTCGTGAAGGTCTTGTTCACCCCTTCCGAGTCGCCAACTAAGTTCCAATCCCCATCAACTACTTTCCCTATTTCAATCGCTGCCTCCCTTTGTCTGAGCTGCTGTGCAATCAACCTCCTGGCCTTTTCCCCATGTACACCGCTTCCTTCACCTTCCTGAGTTCCTCCACTGCCTTTCCTGTAGTTAACAAACTAAATTCCACCTGATGCCTCTGGCGTTCCCTCAACAGCCCTGGCTCTGGAGTCTTCACATACTTCCTATCCACTCGTAGGCTCTCTCTTACGAGTCGGACGTTTCTGACCTATCCCGTCCTGTCCCTGTGAGTCCGGATCTAGATCAGCTCCCCTCTCACCACCGCCTTCAGTGGTTCCCAGACCACCGCTGCTGAGACCTCCCCCGTATCGTTCACCTGCAGGTAGTTCAGCATGCACTTGTGGTATTGTGCAAAGCAAATAATGGCATGATGGGAAAACTAGTCAAGTTCCTTGGGACAATGAAATTTAAACTGACTTTGCATAACCTAAGGCACAAATACAAGCAGCCACGGTCAACTTGACCCGAGAACTTGCTGACTCTAAACTTGGATAAAAACTCAGTCGTCACACCCCAGAACCGTCTAAATACACAAGATAAGCTAAAAACATGTCTCTTTCGATACTTAAACAAGTTTGCTCCATTTCTTAAACATGCGATCAAAAGACAAGACAATGATATGAGACCCCAGTCCTCTAAGGTCAGCAAGGTGACGCCAGTTTTATGATATTGCTTATTTTTTACTTTTGATCAAATTCCTGAGCAAGCTGTATTCATGTTATCTTGATCCTATAATGTATAAATATCGTCTTATTCTTTTGTGATACCGCAGACTTAGAAGGGAACCAGCAATTTGTACTTGACTGCCTTCCGACTCCAAGTCTCAGCCATACTGCTAGCAGTTGTAGTCCGTAAATAAAGCTGAGTTTTGCTTACCTAACGAATCATGTTTGAATCTTTCTATCACAGTCCAGAAGCAGGGAAAATATTGACTACGACACACCTCCTCAATCTCTCGCAGACTACTTCGTCTGCCAAGAGTCCTACATCCAATCTCCAGTGTGGACGCTGCTTATTATCCAAACTGACCTGCAGGTCCACCCAGTGCCGAGCATGGCCCAAGATCATAATTGCCGAATAGCCCGTATCCAACACCCTCACCAACAGGGCCCTGACCACAACAAATAAATCTGTCCGGGATAAACCTTGTGAACATGGGAGAAGACAGAAAATTCCATAGCTCTCGGCTGCCTAAATCGCCACGGATCCACCCCACCCCCTCCCACCTGCTCCATGATCCATTTCAGCTCCTTTGCCATTGCTGGCACCTTGCCCGTTCTCGAACATGACCGGTCCAGGCCTTGATCAACAAGCATGTTGAAATCCCCACCCATAATCAGCCTGTGCGATCATCCCAGGTTGAGGGTCCCACTGAACTTTGGAAAAGGTTGACAGGGTTTATTGCTGCTGTTCCACGGCATGAAAATACAACAAAACATTTTTCCCCCACAAAAGACAAGGTAAAAGTGATGTAAAAACAAAAAATGCTGAAAATGCCCAGCTGGTCTGGCAACACCTGAAGAGGGAGAAAAAAAAGTCAACAGGTTTTTAAGCACATGTCAGGTGATTTAAAAAAGTGGGAAGGTCTGTCACAGGGTGGAGGGCAGGAGAAATTAAATGACAAAAGAGTTGTCAGTGTGGGGAATGGGACAAGATGTGGCCAGAGGAGGCGTGAATCACAGAATAATGAGCAGCTGCTGTCTCAAAGCAGAACGAAGAGAAAAAAGGGTTAAAATCAAAACTTGCAAACGGAAAGGAACCAAAATGGGGCCTGGATAATGATGTAAAATTGTTGAACATGGTGTTGAGTCCAGGATGCTATGAAGCACCTCATCGATAGTTGAGGTGGTATTTTTCCAGCTCTATTGGAATAATGCTTCAGATCAAGGACAGAGAGACCAACAAGACAGCAAGACTAAATAAAGGAGATGCAAGCAGAAATGTTGGATACTGACATAAAGCAGAGCGGCTTCACATGTAGGGGTAAAGGATTGGGGTTGGGGGAAAGGGATTGAAGTAAGTTACTGCAAAGGGTCACTGAATTCAACAGCAGAAACAGATCAAAAAAATATGGGTGCAATTCTCCGCACTCACGACGGTGCGGAGAATAGCGGGGTTCGTAAATTTTTATGGCCACGCTAGTCTGACGCCCTCCCGCTATTCTCCCCCCCCCCCCCCACACCCGACTCCCGACACGAATCGCTGCCGCCGTTTACGGCGAGCAGCGATTCACAACTGGCTGATGGGCCGACTTCCAAGCCCTTCACAGCCGTTTTTACGAACGACAAACACACCTGGTCTGGCCGTTCGTAAAAACGGCCGTAAAGTCCCGATTTTGGCATCCATGGCACCGATTGGCACGGCTGTACCACGGCCGTGCCAATGGTGCCATGGGCCCGCGATCGGTGGGCACCGATCACGGGCAGCGGGTCCGATTCCCGCGCACTCTTTGTCCTTCCGCCGCCCCGCTGAATCAATTTGCGGGGCGGCTGAGGGGCATCCCGACCCACGCATGCGCGGGTTTCGCGCAAATGCGCGATGACGTAATCCGCACATGCGCGGGTTGGAGTCTTCCAATTTACGCATGCGCGGCTGATGTCATGTGACACGTCAGCCCGCGCAAACTCTGGCAAGCGGGCATAACGAAATTCGTTAAGCCCGCGATGCCGGAGTTCACGGCCGCGGCATACTAGCCCCGACCGGGGACCAGAATCGGTTCCCGGTCGGGGAGGGGGAGGCTGGCGTCAAACCCGCCCGGATTTGACGCCAGCCTTACGATTTCTCCCTGTCTGGGCGAATCGCGCCCACTGTGTTTCACTGGAGAATGAAGTTTGAGGAATATTGCGAGTCAATAAGGAAACATTCCATAAAATACGGGCAGGTTTACTGCGGTTGATTGGGCGGAATTCTCATGAACGCGCTGAAATCGGGAGTTCCGTCGTAAAGTCGGCGGAGTTTTACGACGGCTCCCGACGGTCCCGTTCCCGACCGATTCCGGGTCCGAAAATGGGCTAGGAGCGCATGGGGAGAATGTGCAAACTTGACATGGGCAGTGACCCAGGGCCGGGATTCGAACCCGGCTTATCATAGAACATGGACCATAGAACAGTGCAGCACAGAACAGGGGCTTCGGCCCTCAATGTTGTGCCGAGCATTGTCCGAACCCAAGATTAAGCTATCCCACTTCATGTCATTCTGGTGTACTCCATGTTCCTGTCCAATAACTGCTTGAAGGTTCCTAAAGTGTCCGACTCCACTATCACAGCAGGCAGCCCATTCCACACCCTAACCGCTCTCTTCCAAAATTCCCTCCTATATCTCCCACCCTGAATCTTTTAGTTATGCCCCCTTGTAACAGCTACATCCACCCAAGGTAATAGTCTCTGAACGTCCACTGTATCTAACCCCATCATCATTTTATCAACCTCTATTATGTTGCTTCTCATTCAACTCTGCTCCAAAGAGAAAAGACCTAACTCCCTCAAACTTTAATCATAAGACATATCCTGCAATCCAGGCAGCATCCTGGTAAATATCCTTTGCACCCTTTCCAATGCTTCCACATCCTTCCTGTAATGAGGTGACCAGAACTGCACACAATGCTCCACATGTGGTCTCAGCAGGGTGAGGAATAGTTGCAGCATAACCCCGCGGCTCTTAAACTCAAGCCCCCTGTTATTAAACGCTCAGACACTATAAGCCTTCTTCACAGCCCTATCCACTTGGGTGGCAACCTTCAGAAATCAGTGGACATGAACCCCAAGATCTCTCTGTTCCTCCACCTTCCTCACAACCCTGCCATTGACCCTATAATCCGCATTCAAATTTTTTTGACCAAAATGAATCACCTCGCACTTATCAGGGTTAAACTCCATCTGCCATTTTTCGGCCCAGCTCTGCATCGTATCAATGTCATTGATTCAAATCACAAATAGCAGAGGACCCGGCACTGATCCCTGTGTTACACCGCTGGTAACTGGTCTCCAGTCTGAAAATTTTCCATCCATCACCACCCTCTGTCTTCTCAGTGCCGCAGTCCCAGTGCTAGCCACTGTGCCGCATGCCACCCCTTTCACCTTCAGCAAAACGGGAAGGGGCAATATTGTTTCAAATTCTCTGAGAAACAGACATCTCTAGTTGAACTGAAATGATTAGCAATATGCTGATGTCACCCAGTAAAGTTACTTGAGACTGTTAAACTATGTTAGATAAATACAAATATGATTATTATTTCCCTTTGTATAGACAAGTTACGCCCAGGTAGTGGGGAAATGGGATGTGGCCAATCATTTTTCTATGAGGAATAGATAAGGGGTTGGGGTAGAAGGTCCATAAATAAAAGAGGAGGCAAGCTGAAGGAGGCATAAATTAATCAAGGGTTGGGTTATCACTGCTGCCTCACAGCGCCAGGGAACTGGGTTCAATTCCTGCCTCGGTAGATTGTCTGTGTGATACTTGTACGTTCTCTCCGTGTTTTTGGGGTTTCCTCAGAGTCCTCCGATTTCCTCCCACAGTCCAAAGATGTGCACATTAGGTGGATTGGTCATGCTAAATATTCCCAGATGTTCCGGTTAGGGGGGGTTTCAGGGATTGGGCAGGGGAGTGGGCCTATTTCGGTTGCTCTTTCAGAGGGTCGGTGCAGACACACAAGGCCAAATAGCCACCTTCTACACGGTCGGAATTCTGTGGTTTTATAGATTTATCTGGCTGAAGGTGCTGTATGGCCCAGGAATATTGGACACAAGCAGGCTAGCCAATGAAGCCAATAGATACACTTTGCGACAGCAGAAGCAGAGAATCCAGCGGAACATACTAATCCCACACCCCATCCTGAAGGACATTGCGATCTGCTGCACATCACAATATGCAGCATGTGCTTTCCATGACACTTTGTCCTCTTTTCAATATTTGAAGATAATTGGTAAGGGGGTAGGAAAGACTAATGGAGATTTTTATATACTCAAGACTTACATGTACGCTGGGAGGCTGAGACGTCATCACTTTCCTTCTTGTTTGGGTAGATGGCAGTAAGGGAAACATCATATTTGGTGTCTGGATCCAGGTTATCTAAAACATGGCTTGTCTCTTTGCCATTTATAATCATCTGGAAGAATAGGCAGAAAGCGAAGATCAAGATACATTCAGTGCATGAAACCAATTTGTTTTCTGCAAACTGATTAAATGGGGAGGTTTGAATTTAATATAACTCAGGGGGCTGCAAGGACCTTAAAATCCATTACCAACCCTTGGCTGCAGCCACCTTTCCCAGTGGCATTCCCTCGTGGTCATGTGGAGTATTTCTGCAGAAAAGTGAATTGAAGGAATAAACTAATTTGGACGGTTTTGTTCATTACGCAAATGTTCTTCTTTGAGTGGGAACTGAGCCCAACATCTCAATACTAAAGAGCATATGGTCCGTGCGGAAAGCAGGTTTCTGATCACCTGCTAGTACAGTAATGCCATTCAGAAAGAATGTGCTGATGTTTCTGCAGGTTCTGCTTTCTAGAGCTCATCCCACCCAATTGAGTTTTTGACAATATTTTCCAGTCCTGCCCGTGACTGCGTGTCCCTGTTGGGAATGGAAAATACCTGCTGTTTTCAGTGTGATCATGCCGCCTCGACCAACAGAGAATGCAACTCATTAGCAAGTGTGGAAAGGATTACAAGGATACAATGAAACATCGTTGCTGGAAAGGAGGAACATTTTCATACATATACAGATCTGGCTGACAGCGGTTTTGCTTCACACTCGCATGTTGCAAGGCAAATTTAAAAATCAGCTGGAGCTACACAGAAGCAGAAAGTATGGATTTCATCACCTCTTTTTTGTCCCCTCCCCCAGATGGAACCCAGCTGATTCTGTACTGGTCCGCCTCCTCCGATCCATGATCCCAGTCCATCCGGAAACTTTTCCTCGAGATGACCGAGAAGCGTAGGTTTGATGGTGGTTGGACAACCGCTGTGTGAGAAGAATGAGACCTTAAATGTACACATGTAGCAGAAAGGTAACAGAATCTGACAGAGTAGAAATGATGAGAAAATGGAGGATATCTAAGCAAAGATTTGAGATACTGATAATGATCACCAACAACTTGCATTCTAATAGTGCCTTTAATGCAGTAAAATGTCCTGAGGCACTTCAGAACATGGAACATAGAAGAGTACAGGCACTTCGGCCCTCCATGTTGCGCCGACCTGTGAAACCACTATCAAGCCCATCTACACTATTCTCTTATCATCCGTATGTTTATCCAATGACCATTTAAATGCTCTTAATATTGGTGAGTCCACTCCTGTTGCAGGCAGGGCATTCTGCTCCTTTACTATTCTCTGAGTAAAGAAGCTACCTCTGACATCTGTCCTATATCTATCTCCCCTCAATTTAAAGCTATGTCCCCACGTGCTAATCATTACCATCCGAGGAAAAAGGCTCTCACTGTCCACTATATCTAATGCTCTGGTTATCTTGTTTGCCTAAATTAAGTCAGCTCTTAACCTTCTTCTCCCTAACGACAACAGCCTCAAGTCCCTCAGCCTTCCCTCATATGATCTTCCCTCCATACCAGGCAATATCCTGGTAAATCTCCTCTGCACCCTTTCCAATACTTCCATATCCTTCCGATAATGTGGCGACCAGAACTGCATGCACTACTCCAAATGCAGATGCAACAGAGTTTTGTACAGCTGCAACATGACCTCATGGCTCCGAAACTCAATCTCTCTACCAATTAAATCTAACATACCAAATTATTAATAGCACTATCTACCGGAGTGGCAACTTTCAGGGATCAATGTGCATGGACACTGAGATCTCACTGCTCATCCACACTACCAAGAATCTTACCATTAGCCCAGTACTCTGTCTTTGTGTTATTCCTTCCAAAATGAATCACCTCACACTTTTCTGCATTAAACTCCATTTGCCACCTGTCAGCCCAGCTCTGCAGCTTATCTATGTCCCTCTGTAACTTGCAACATCCTTCCGCACTATCCATAACTCCACCGATTTTAGTGCCATCTGCAGATTTACTCACCCATCCTTCTACGCCCTGCTCCAGGCCATTTAGAAAAATGACAAAACAGTTCTTTGTGGTACACCACTAGCAACTGAACTTCGGCTGAACATTTCCTATCAACTTTGTTTTCTTCCAGCTAGCCAATTTCTGCTAAATTACCCTGAATCCCATGTCTCCGTATCTTCTGCAATGGCCTACAATGGGGAAGCTCATCAAACGCTTTACTGAAATCCATGTACACCAATCAACTGCTTTACCCTCGACCACCTGTTTGGTCACCTTCTCAAAGAACTCAATAAGGTTTGTGAGGCACGACCTACCCTTCACAAAACCGTGTTGACGATCTCGGATCAAATTATTCCTTTCCAGATGATTATAAATCCTATCTGTTATGAACCTTTACAAGACGTTGCCCACAACAGAAGTAAGGCTCACCTGTCTATAGTTACCGGGGTTATCTCTGTTCCCCTTCTTGAACAAGGGGACAACATTTGCTGTCCTCCAACCTACTGGCACTATTCCTGTAGGCAAAGATAACATAAAGATCAAAGCTCAAGGCTCAGCAATCTCTTCCCTTAATTCACAGAGAATTCTAGGATAAATCCCATCAAGCTCAGGGGACTTATCTGTTTTCACACTTTCCAGAATTACTAACACCTCCTCCTGATGAACCTCAAGCCCTTTAAATCTAGTAGCCTGTACCACATTATTCTTCTCAACAACATCGTCTTTTTCCTGAGTGAATACGGACAAAAAAGTTTCATTCAGCACCTCTCCTATCTCCTCGGACTCCACGCACAACTTCCCTTGACAGGCCCACCTCTTAGCCGAGTCATTCTTTTATTCCTGATGTACCTATAGAAGCTTTAGGTTTATCCTTGATCCTACCTGACAAAGACTTCTCTTGTCCCCTCCTGGCTCTTCTTCGCTCTCTCTTTAGATCCTTCCCAGCTAACTTGTAACTCTCGAGCGCCCTAACTGAACCTTCACATCTCATCTTTACATAAGCCTCCTTCTTCCTCTTGACAAGTGATTCAACTACTTTATTAAACCACGGTTCCCTCGCTTGACCACTTCCTCCGTGCCTGACAGGCACATAAGAACGTAAGAACATAAGCACAAGGAGCAGCAGTAGGCCACATGGCCCCTCGAGCCTGCTCCACCATTCAATGAGATCATGGCTGATCTTTTGTGGACTTAGCTCCAGGGGAAGCACGGTCGCATGGTGGTTAGCATAATTGCTTCACAGCTCCATCTACAAGTTTGCTGACGATACGACCATAGTGGGCCGGATCTCGAATAACGACGAGTCCGAATACAGGAGGGAGGTAGAGCACCTAGTGGAGTGGTGTAACGACAACAATCTCTCCCTCAATGCCAGCAAAACTAAAGAACTGGTCATCGACTTCAGGAAGCAAAGTACTGTACACACCCCTGTCAGCATCAACGGAGCCGATGTGGAGATGGTTAGCAGTTTCAAATTCCTAGGGGTGCACATCACCAAAATCTATCCTGGTCCACTCACGTCGATGCTATCACCAAGAATGCACAACAGCGCCTATACTTCCTCAGGAAACTAAGGAAATTCGGCATGTCCACATTAACCCTTACCAACTTTTACAGATGCACCATAGAAAGCATCCTATCGGGCTGCATCACAGCCTGGTATGGCAACTGCTCGGCCCAGGACCGCAAGGAACTTCAGAGAGTCGTGAATACCGCCCAGTCCATCACATAAACCTGCCTCCCATCCATTTATTCCATCGACACCTCCCGCTGCCGGGGGAAAGCGGGCAGCATAATCAAGGATCCCTCCCACCCGGCTTACTCACTTTTCCAACCTCTTCCATCGGGCAGGAGATTCAGAAGTCTGAGAACACGCACGAACAGACCAAAAACAGCTTCTTCCCCCCTGTCACCAGACTCCTGAATGACCCTCTTATTTACTGACCTCATTAACACTACACCCTGTATGCTTCAACCGATGCCAATGCTTATGTAGTTACATTGTATATCTTGTGTTGCCCTATTATGTATTCTCATGTATTTTCTTGAATTCTGTTTAATTCCCTTTTCTAATGATCTGTTGAGCTGCTTGCAGAAAAATACTTTTCACTGTACCTCGGTAAACGTGACAATAAACAAATCCAATCCAATCCAATCCAATCCAGGGTCCCAGATTCGATCCCCGGCTAGGTCACTGTCTGTGCGGAGTCTGCACGTTCTCCCCGTGTGTGCCTGGGTTTCCTCCGGGTGCTCCGGTTTCCTCCCACAGCCCAAAGATGTGCGGGTTAGGTGGATTGGACAGGCGAGATTGCCCTTAGTGTCCAAAAAAGAAGGTTAAGGGGGGGCTGTTGGGTTGTTGGGTTACGGGTATAGGGTGGATACGTGGGCTTGAGTAGGGTGATCATTGCTCGACACAACATCGCGGGCGGAAGGGCCTGTTCTGTGCTGTACTGTTCTATGTTTCCGGCCTGAACATTAGAACCCTGAAACCCTTTATTCTTCAAAAAGCTATCCATCTTTCTCTTAAAATCATTTACTGAAGGGGCCTCAACAGCTTCAGTGGGCAAGTCATTCCATTGATGCACAACCCTTTGGGTGAAGAAGTTCCACCTAAACTCAGTCCTCAATCTATTTCCCATTATTTTGAAGCTGTGCCTCCTAATTCTGCTTTCACCCGCCAGTGGCAATAACCTGCCGACATCGATCCTCTCTATTCCCTTCATAATTTTACATGTTTCTAGAAGATCCCACCCTCATCCTTCCAAATTCCAACGAATACAGTCCCAGACTGCGCAACTTCTCCTCGTAATCCAAACCTTCATCTCTGGGACTAACCTAGTGAATCTCCTTTGCACAACCTCCAGTCCGTCCTTTCCCAGGTAAGGGAACCTAAACTGAACACAATACTCCAGGTTTGGCCTCACTGAAACCTTATACAATTGCAGCATAACCTCCCTAGTCTTCAACTCCATCTCTCGAGCAATGAATGACAAAATTCCATTCTCTTTCTGAAACAGGTATCGTAACTGCAAAGCAACATTTTGCGACTCGTGCACAAGCCCACCCAGGTCTCTCTGCACAGCAGCATGTTTTAATATTTTGTCATTTAATTAATAATCCTGTTTGCTGTTATTCCTAACAAAGTGGATACCCTCACATTTGTCAACATTGTATTCCATCTGCCAGACCCTAGTCCATTCACTTAACCTATCCAAATCCCTCTGCAGGCTTCCGGAATCCTCTGCACTTTTTGCTTCACCACTCATCTTAGTGTCGTCTGCAGACTTGGACAAATTAATTAACCAATCCTCTATCCATGCTACTAATCCCTTAATGCCATGCATCTTTATCCCTTCCAGCAACCTTTTGTGTGGCATCTTGCCAAAGGTTTACTTGAAATCCAGATATACCACATCCATTGGCTCCCCATTATCTACCGCTCTGGTAAGGTCCGCAAAAAATTCCACTCCATTAGTAAGGCACGACCTTGCCCTTTATGAACCCATGCTGCGTTTGCCCAATGGGACAATTTCCATCCAGACGTCTCACTATTTCATCTTTGATGATAGATTCCAGCATCTTCCCTACTACCGAAGTTATGCTAACTGATTTATAATTACCCACTCTCTGCCTACCTCCTTATTTAAACAGTGGTGTCATGTTTGCTAATTTCCAATCCGCCGGGACCACCCCAGAGTCTAGTGAAATTTGTTAAATTATCACTAGTGCATTTGCAATTTCCCTAGCCATCTCTTTTAGCACTCTGGGATGCATTCCATCAGGGCCAGGAGACTTGTCTACCTTTCGTCCCATGAGCTTGCCCACCACTATCTCCTTCGTGATAACAATCATCACAAGGTCTTCACCTGTCATAGCCTCATTTCTATCAGTCACTGGCATGTTATTTGTGTCTTCCACTGTGAAGACAGACCCAATAAACCTGTTCAGTTCCTCAGCCATTTCCTCAACTCCCATTATTAAATCACCCTTCTCATCCTCTACAGGAAAAATATTTACCTGAAAAGCCCCTCGTCACCACATTCCGGCACCTGTTCACTCTCACAATCTATCTTACTCTTCATTATAGCTTTTGTAGTAGATTTCTGTAGCGCCCTAAAGATTTCCCAGTGCTCCAGTCTCCCACTAACCTTTCCCACTTTGGATGTTTTTTCCTTCAGATATCCATGGTCAATTTTCCCTCTTTCTTCTGTCCTTCCTTTTTGTCGGTATAAACTGTGAAAAATCGCTTGGAAGGTTCTCCACTGTTCCTCAACTTTTTCACCATAAAGTCTTTGCTCCCAGTCTACCTCAGCTAGCTCTTCTCTCATCCCATTGTAATCTCCTTTGTTTCAGCACAAAACACTACTGTTTGTGTTCACCTTCTCACCCTCCATCTGTATTTTAAATTCCACCATATTGTGATCGCTCCTTCCAAGTGGATCCCTAACTGTGAGATCATTGGTCAATCCTGTCTCATGATACAGGACCAGATCTAGGGCCGCTTGTTCCCTTGTAGGTTCTATTACATACCGTTCTCGGAAACTATCACGGATACTTTCTATAAACTCCTCCGCCAGGCTGCACGAGGGGACATAGCTTTAAATTGAGGGGAGATAGATATAGGACAGATGTCAGAGGTTGGTTCTTTATTCAGAGAATAGGAAGGGCGTAGAATGCCCAGCCTGCAACAGTAGTGCAGTCGCCAACACTAAACACATTCAAATGGTCATTAGATAGGCATATGGACGATAAGGGAATAGTGTAGATGGGCTTTAGAGGGGATTCGCAGGTCAGCGCAACATCGAGGGCCGAAGGGCCTGTACTGCGCTATAATGTTCTATGTTCTATATAGTTACATTGTAGAACACAGAACATAGAACATAGAACACTACAGCGCAGTACGGGCCCTTCGGCCCTCGATGTTGCGCCGACCTGTGAAACCATCTGAAGCCTATCTGACCTACACTATTCCATTTTCATTCATATGTCTATCCAGTGACCACTTAAATGCCCTTAAAGTTGGCGAGTCTACGACAGTTACAGGCAGGGCGTTCCACACCCCTCCTACTCTCTGAGTAAAGAAACTGCCTCTGACATCTGTCCTATATCTACCACCCCTCAATTTAAAGCTATGTCCCCTCGTGTTGGTCATCACCATCCGAGGAAAAAGACTCTCACTGTCCACCCTATCTAATCCTCTGACTATCTTATATGTCTCTATTAAGTCACCTCTCAGCCTTCTCCTCTCTAACGAAAACAACCTCAAGTCCCTGAGCCTTTCCTCGTAAGATCGTCCCTCCATACCAGGCAACATCCTAGTAAATCTCCTCTGAACCCTTTCCAAAGCTTCCACATCCTTCCTATAATGTGGTGACCAAAACTGCACGCAATACTCCAGGTGCGGCCGCACCAGAGTTATGTACAGCTGCGGCATGACCTTGTGGCTCCGAAACTCAATCCCCCTGCTGATAAAGGCTAGCACACCATATGCCTTCTTAACAGCCCTATTAACCTGGGTGGCAACTTTCAGGGATTTATGTACCTGGATGCCGAGATCTCTCTGTTCATCTACACGATCAAGAATCTTGCCATTAGCCCAGTACTCTGCATTCCTGTTACTTCTTCCAAAGTGAACCACCTCACACTTTTCCGCATTAAACTCCATCTGCCACCTCTCAGCCCAGATCTGCAGCTTATCTATGTTCCTCTGTATCCTATAACATCCTTCAGCACTATCCACAACTCCACCAACCTTCGTGTCATCTGCAAATTTACTAACCCATCCTTCTACACCCTCTTCCAGGTCATTTATAAAAATGACAAACAGCAGTGGCCCCAAAACAGATCCTTGCGGTACACCACTAGCAATTGAACTCCAGGATGAACATTTGCCATCAACCACCACCCTCTGTCTTCTTTCAGCTAGCCAATTACTGATCCAAACCGCTATTGTATATCTTGTGTTGCGCTATTATGTATTTTCTAGTATTTTCTTGAATTTTGTCTAATTTCCCTTTCTTATCATGTACTGAATGATCTGTTGAGCTGCTTGCAGAAAAATAGTTTTCACTGTACCTCGGTACACATGACAATAAACAAATACAATCCAATCAAATCCAAAAGAAAATTCCCTGGCGCTCGGCTGCCTAAATCTCCACGGATCCACCCCCTCCCATCTGCTCCATGAACCCTTTCGGCTCCTTTGCCATTGCTGGCACCTTGCCCGTTCTCGAACATGACCGGTCCACGCCTTGATCAACAAGCATGTTGATCAGTAACCATGTTGAAATCCCCACCCATAATCAGCCTGTGCAATTATCCCAGGTTGAGGGTCCCACTGAACTTTGGGAAAGGTTGACAGGGTTTATTGCTGCTGTTGCATGGTATGAAAATTGAACAAAATATTTTTACCCCACAAAAGACAAGGTAAAAGTGATGTAAAAACAAAAAATGCTGAAAATGCTCAGCTGGTCTGGCAACACCTGAAGAGGGAGAAAAAAAGTCATCAGGTTTTAAGCAGGTGGGAGGTGATTAAAAAAAGTGGGAAGGTCTGTCACAGGGTGGAAGGCAGGAGAAATTAAATGACAAAAGAGTTGTCAATGTGGGGGGAATGGGACAAGATGTGGCCAGAGGAGGCGTGAATCACAGAATAATGAGCAGCTGCTGTCTCAAAGCAGAAACAAGAGAAAAAAGGGTGAAAATCAAAACATGTAAAGGGAAAGGAACCAAAACGGGGCCTGGATAATGATGTAAAATTGTTGAACACGGTGTTGAGTCCAGGATGCTATAAAGCACCTCATGGAAAGTTGAGGCGGTGTTTTTCCAGCTCTATTGGAATAATGCTGCTGATCAAGGACAGAGAGATCAGCAAGACAGCAAGGCTAAATAAAGGAGATGCAAGCTGAAATGTTGGATCCTGACATAAAGCAGAGCGGCTTCACATGTAGGGGTAAAGGATTGGGGGTGGGGGAAAGGGATTGAAGTAAGTTACTGCAAAGGGTCACTAAACTCAACAGCAGAAACAGATCAAAAAAATATGTGTTACACTGGAGAATGGAGTTTGAGGAATATTGCGAGTCAGTAGGGTAACATTCCATAAAATACGGGCAGGTTTACTGCGGTTGATTATCTTTTCCATGTCACCTTTGTTACTTTGTAAAAAAATTTAAGAGTACCCAATTACTGTTTTTTTCCAATTCAGGGGGAATTTAGCGTGGCCAATCCACCTAACGTGCACATTAAAGTTACTTGAGAGTGTTAAAATATGTTAGATAGATACAAATATGATTGTTATTCACCTTTGTAAAGACAAGTTACGCCCAGGGAGTGGGGAAATGGGGTGAGGCCAATCATTTTTCTGTGAGGAATAGATAAGGGGTTGGGGTAGAAGGTCCATAAATAAAAGAGGAGGCAAGTTGAAGGAGGCATAGATTAATCAGGGGTTGGGTTATCACTGCTGCCTCACAGCGCCAGAGAACTGGGTTCAATTCCTGCCTCGGTAGGTTGTCTGTGTGGCGCTTGTACGTTCTCTCCGTGTCTTTGTGGGTTTCCTCCGGGTCCTCCGATTTCCTCCCACAGTTCAAAGATGTGCACATTAGGTGGATTGGTCATGCTAAATAGTCCCAGATGTGCCGGTTAGGGGGTGTTTCAGGGATTGGGCAGGGGAGTGGGCCTATTTCGGTTGCTATTTCAGAGGGTCGGTGCAGACACACAAGGCCAAATAGCCTCCTTCTACACTGTCGGAATTCTGTGGTTTTATAGATTTATCTGGCTGAAGGTGCAGTATGGCCCAGGAATATTGGACACAAGCAGGCTAGCCAATGAAGCCAATAGATACACTTTGCTACAGCAGAAGCAGAGAATCCAGCGGAACATACTAATCCAATCCCACACCCCATCCTGAAGGACATTGTGATCTGCTGCACATCACAATATGCAGCATGTGCTTTCCATGTCACTTTGTCCTCTTTTCAATATTTGAAGATAATTGAAAAGACTAATGGAGAATTTTATCTATTGAAGACTTACCTGTACGCTGGGAGCCTAAGAGGCCATCACTTTCCACCTTGTCTGGGTAGATGGCAGTAAGGGATACATCATACAAGGTGTCAGGATCCAGGTTATCTAAAACCTGGCTTGTCTCATTGCCATTTATAACCATCTGGAAGAATAGGCATAAAACAAAGATCAAGATATGTTCAGTGCATGAAACCAATTTGTTTTCTGCAAACTGATTCCCTTAATTAAATGGGGATGTTTGAATTTGATATCACTCAGGGGGCCTCAATGACCTTAAAATCCTTTACCAACCCTTGGATGCAGCCACCTTTCCCAGTGGCATTCCCTCATGGTCATGTGGAGTATTTCTGCAGAGTATTAAATTGAAGGAATAAACTAATTTGGACTGTTTTGTTCATTGCCCAAATGCTCTTCTTTGAGTTGGCAGCTGGGCCCAACATCTCAATACTAAAGAGCATAGGGTCCGTGCGGAAAGCAGTTTTCTGATCACCTTCTAGTACAGTAATGCCATTCAGAAAGAATGTACTGATGTTTCTGCAGGTTACGGTTCAAAGAGCTCATCCCACCCAATTGAGTTTTGGCCAATCTCCAAATATTCCAGTCCTGCCCGTGACTTTGCGTGTCCCTGTTGGGAATGGAAAATACCTGCTGTTTTCAGTGTGATCATGCCGCCTCGGCCAACAGAGAATGCAACTCATTAGCAAGTGTGGAAAGGATTACAAGGATACAATGAAACATTGTTCCTGGAGAGGAGGAACATTTGCATACATATACAGATCTGGCTGACAGCGGTTTTGCTTCACACTCGCATGTTGCAAGGCAAATTTAAAAATCAGCTGGAGCTACACAGAAGCAGAAAGTATGGATTTCATCACCTCTTTTTTGTCCCCTCCTGCAGATGGTACCCAGCTGATTCTGAACAGATCCGCCTCCTCCCGTCCATGATCCCAGTGCATCTGGAAATTGTACCCCTTGACGTCCGAGAAGCGTAGGTTTGATGGTGCTGGGACAGTCACTGTGCGAGAAGAATGAGACCATAAATGTACACATGGAGCAGAAAGGTAACAGAATCTGACAGAGTAGAAATAATGAGGGAAGGGAGGCCACCTAAGCAAAGATCTGTGATAATGGTGCTGATCACCAGCAACTTGCAATCTCTCGACCAATAAAAGCTAAATAAGAAGTGTTACAACACCAGGTTAAAGTCCAACAGTTTTGTTTCAAACACGAGCTTTCGGAGCACTGCACCTCCCAAAGCTAACACACCGTACGCCTTCTTCATAACCCTATCAACCTGGGTGGCAACTTTCAGGGATCTATGTGCATGGACACCGAGATCTCTCCGCTCATCCACACGACCAAGAACCTTACCATTAGCCCAGTACTCTGTCTTCCTGTTATTCCTTCCAAAATGAATCACCTCACACTTTTCTGCATTAAACTCCATTTGCCACCTGTCAGTCCAGCTCTGCAGGTTATACTGTTCCTCTGTAACTTGTAATATCCTTCCGCACTGTCCACAGCTCCACCGACTTAAGTGTCATCTGCAAATATACTCACCCATCCTTTTACGACCTCCTCCAGGTCATTTATAAAAATGGCAAACAGCAGTGGCCCCAAAACAGATCCTTGTGGTCCACCATTCACAACTGAACTCCAGGCTGAACATTTCCCATCACCCTTTGCCTACTTCCAGCTAGCCAATTTCTGATCCAAACTGCTAAAACCTCTGAATCCTATGCCTCCGTATTTTCTGCAATAGCCTACCGTGGTGATCCATATCAAATGTATACTGAAATCCATATACACCACATCAACTGCTTTACACTCATCCACCTGTTTTGTTACCTTTTCAAAGAACTCAATAAGGTTTGTGAGGCACAACCTACCCTTCACAAAACGGTGTTGACTATCTCTAATCAAATTATTCCTTTCCAGATGATTATAAATCCTATATCTTATGAATCTTTCCAAGACTTTGCCCACAACAAAAGTAAGGCACACTGGTCTATCATTACTAGGGTTGTCTCTACTCCCCTTCTTGAACATGGGGGCAACATTTGCTGTCTTCCAGTCTTCTGGCACTATTCCTGTAGACAAAGATAATGGAAGATCAAAGCCAAAGTTTCAGCAATCTCTCCCCTTACTTCACAGAGAATCCGTGGATAAATCCCATCCGGCCCAGGGGACTTACCTATTTTCACACTTTCCAGAATTGTTAACACCTCCTCCTCATGAACCTCAAGCCCTTCTCGTCTAATAGCCTGTATCTCAATATTCTTCTCAACAACATCGTCTTTTTCCTGTGTGAATATTGACGAAAAATATTCATTTCGCACCTCTTCTATCTCCTCGGACTCCACGCACAACTTCCCGTGACAGGTCCTCCTCTTACCCTAGTCATTCTTTTATTCCTGACATACCAATAGGAAGCTTCATGGTTGTCTTTGATCGTCCCTGCCAAAGATTTCTCAAGTCCAATCCAGGCTCTTCTCAGCTCTCTCTTTAGGTCCTTCCTTGCTAACTTAGAACTCTCGAGTGCCCTCACTGAACCTTCACGTATCATCTTTACATAAGCCTCCTTCTTCCTCTTGACAAATGATTCAACTACTTTCATAAACCACGGTGCCCTCGCTCGACCACTACCTCACTGCCTGACAGGTACAGAAGAACATAAGATCATAAGAACCAGGAGCAGGAGTAGGCCACCTGGCCCCTCGAGCCTGCTCTGCCATTCAATGAGATCATGTCTGATTTTTTTTTTGTGGAATCAGCTCCACTTTTCGGCCCTAACACCATAACCCGTAATCCCTTTATTCTTCAAAAAACGATCTATATTTATCTTAATAATATTTATTGATGACGCTTTAACTGCTTCACTGGACAAGGAATTCCATAGGTGCACAACCCTTTGGGTGGATACGTTCCTACTAAACTCAGACCTCAATATATTTCCCCTTATTTTGAGGCTATGCCACCTAGTTCTGCTTTCAGCCGCCAGTGAAAACAACCTTCCCGCATCTATCCTATCTATTCCCTTCATAATTTGACATGTTTATATCAGATCCCGCCTCATCCTTCTAAATTCCAATGAGTACAGTCCCAGTCTACTCAACCGCACCTCGTAATCCAACCCCTTCAGCTCTGGGATTAACCTTGTAAATCTCCTCTGCACACCCTCCAGCACCAGTACGTCCTTTCTCAGGTAAGGTGACCAAAAGTGAACATAATACTCCAGCTGTAGCCTCACTAACACTTTATACAATTGCAGCATAACCTCCCTGGTCTTAAACTCCATCCCTCCAGCAATGAAGGACAAAATTCCATTTGCCTTCTTAATTTACTGTTGCACCTGTAGACCAGCTTTCTTAGACTCATGCACTAGCACACCCAGGTCTCTCTGCACAGCAGCATGCTTTAATATATTATCATATAAATAATAATCCTGTTTGCTGTTATTCCTACCAAAATGGATAACCTCACATTGTTAACATTGTATTCCATCTGCCAGACCCTAGCCCATTCACTTAACCTATCCAAATCCTTCTGCAGACTTCCGGTATCCTCTGCACTTTTTGCTTGCTCCTACTTTACCCTTAATGCCAAGCATCTTTACCTTATGCTGCAATCTTTTGTGTGGCACTGCATCAAAGGCTTTCTGGAAATCCAGATATACCACATCCATTGGCGTCGTGTTATCTACCTCACTAGTAACGTCCTCAAAGAATTCCACTAAATTAGTAAGGCATGACCTGCCCTTTATAAACCCATGCTGCATCTGCCCAATGGGACAATTTCCATCCAGACGTCTCGCTATTTCTTCTTTGATGATAGATTCCAGCATCTTCCCTTCTACCGAAGTTGAGCTAACTGGCCAATAATTACCCGCTCTCTGCCTACCTCCTTTTTTAAACAGTGGTGTCACGTTTGTAAATTCCAATCCGCCAGGACCACCCCAGAGTCTAACCTTTAGCCCCATTAGCTTGCCCCGTAACTATCTCCTTCATGATAACAATCATCTCAAGGTCCTCACCTGTCATTGCCTCATTTCTATCAGTCACTGGATGTTCTGTGTGACTTCCACCGTGAAGACCGACCCAAAAAATCTGTTCAGTTCCTCAGCCATTTCCTCAACTCCCATTAATAAATCTCCCTTCTCATCCTCTACAGGACAGATATTTACCTTTGCCACTCTTTTTTTTCTATATATTTGCAGAAACTTTTACTACTTGTTTTTATATTCTGAGCACGTTTACTCTCGTAATCTATTTAACTCATCTTTATAGTTTTTTTAATAGCTTTCTGCAGCCCCCTAAAGATTTCCCAGTCCTCTAGTCCCCCACTAATCTTTGCCACTTTGTATGCTTTTTCTTTGAATTTGATTCTTTCCCTTATTTCCTTAGGTATCCATGGTCGACTTTCCCTCTTTCTCCCATCCTTCCTTTTTCTTGGTATAAACCTTTACTGAGCACCGCGAAAAATCGCTTGGCAGGTTCTCCACTGTTCATCAATGGTTTCACCATAAAGTCATTGCTCCCAGTCTACTTTAGTTCGCTCTTCTTTCATCCCATTGTAATCTGCTTTGTTTGAGCACAAAACACGAGTCTTTGATTTCACCTTCTCACCCTCCATCTGTATTTTAGGGGCTTTTCACTAGGGGCTTTCCACAGTAACTTCATTGAAGCCTTCTCGTGACAATAAGTGATTTTCATTTTAAATTCAACCATATTGTGATCGCTCCTTCCGAGATGATCCCTAATTATCAGATCATTAGTCAATCCTCTCTCATTACACAGAACCAGACCTAGGACCGCTTGTTCCCTTGAAGGTTCCATTACATACTATTCTTGGAACTATCATGGATACATTCTGTTATCTCCTCCTCCAGGCTGCCTTGACCGACCTGGTTAAACCAATCAACATGTAGATGAAAGTGCCCCATGATAACGACTGTACCATTTCTACATGCATCAGTTATTTATTTGTTTATTGCCTGCCCCACGATTGTGTTACTATTTGGTGGCCGATAGACTCCTCCTATCAGTGACTTTTTCGCCTTACTATTCCTAATTTCCACCCAAATGGATTCAATCTTATTCTCCCTAGCACTGATGTCATCCCTTACTATTGCCCAATGTCATCCATAAATAACAGAGCTATACCACCCTTACATCCAGTCAGTCCTTCCGAATAGTTCTGTATTTATCAAGGACGACGATAAAAGTCCAATGGTCTTGCTCACAGGGCTAATCGCTGGCTTTGAAAGCAGACCAAAGCAAGCCAGCGGAACGGTTCAATTCCCGTAACAGCCTCCCCGAACAGGCGCCGGAATGTGGTGACTAGGGGCTTTTCACAGTAACTTCATTTGAAGCCTACTCGTGACAATAAGCGATTTTCATTTCATTTAATTTCATTTCACCCCCTCCGAGTCCCCAACTAAGTTCCCATCCCCATCAACCACTTTCCCTATTTCCATCGCTGCCTCCCTTTGTCATGGGCTGCTGTGCAAGCATCCTACTGGCCTTTTCCCCATGTACACGGCTCCCTTCACTTTTCTGAGCTGCTCCACTGTCCTACCTGTAGTTAACAAACTAAATTCCGCCTGCAGCCTCCGGCGTTCCCTCAATAGCCCCGCCTCTGGAGCCTCCACATTCCTCCTCGTCACTCGTAGGATCTCTCTTACCAGTCGGTCCGCCTCTCCCTATCCGTCCTGTCCCTGTGAGCCCGGATCTAGATCAGCTCCCCTGTCCGCCTTCAGTGCTTCCCAGACCACTGCTGCTGAGACCTCCCCCGTATCGTTTACCTGCAGGTAGTTCAGCATGCACTTCCTCAATCTCTCGCAGAACACTTCGTCCGCCAACACCCCACATCCAATCTCCACTGTGGGCGCTGCTTACTGTCCATACTGACCTGCAGGTCCACCCAGTACGGAGCATGGTCCAATACCGAATACCCCGTATCCACCACCCTCGCCAACAGGGTCCTGCCCACAACCATGAAATCAACCGGGATTACACCTTGTGAACGTGGGAGAAGGGAAATAATTCTCTGCCTCTCGGCTGCCTAAATTTCCACGGATCCACTCCCGTCCCATCTGCTCCATGAACCCTTTCAGCTCCTTTGCTATTGCTGGCACCTTGCCCGTTCTCGAACATGACCGGTCCAGGCCTTGATCAATAACCGTGTTGAAATCCCCACCCATAATCAGCCTGTGCGATTATCCCAGGTTGAGGGTCCCACTGAACTTGGGAAAGGTTGACAGGGTTTATTGCTGCTGTTGCACGGTATGAAAATACAACAACAGATTTTTTGCCCACAAAAGCCAAGGTAAAAGTGATGTAAAAACAAAAAATGCTGAAAATGCTCAGCTGCTCTGGAAGATGAAGAAAAAAAAGAAAACATGTTTTAAGCAGATGGGCGGTGATTAAAAAAAGTGGGAAGGTCTGTCACAGGGTGGAAGGCAGGAGAAATTAAATGACAAAAGAGTTGTCAATGTGGGGAATGGGACAAGATGTGGCCAGGGGAGGCGTGAATCACAGAATAATGAGCAGCTGCTGTCTCAAAGCAGAAACAAGAGAAAAAAGGGTTAAAATCAAAACTTGCAAAGGGAAAGGAACCAAAATGGGGCCTGGATAATGATGTAAAATTGTTGAACACGGTGGTGAGTCAAGGATGTTGCAAAGCACCTCCTCGGAAGTTGTGAACGTGTTTGTCAAACTCTATTGGAATAATGCTGCTGATCAAGGACAGAGAGATCAGCAAGACAGCAAGGCTAAATAAAGGAGATGCAAACTGAAATGTTGGTTACTGGAATAAAGTGGAGCGACTTCCATGTAGGGGTAATGGATTGGAGGTGTGGGAAAGGGATTGCAGTAAGTTACTGAAAGGGTCACTAAACTCAACAGAGGGAGAGTTTAGTGTGGCCAGTCCACATACCCTGCACATCTTTGGATTGTGGGGGTGAAACCCACGCAGACATGGGGAGAATGTGCAAACTTGACACGGACAGTGACCCAGGGCCGGGAATCGAACCCGACTCCTCAAAGAACATGGACCATAGAACAGTGCAATACAGAACAGGCCCTTCGGCTCTCAATGTTGTTCCGAGCATTGTCCGAAACCAAGATTAAGCTATGCCACTCCATGTCATTCTGGTCTGCTCCATGTTCCTGTGCAATAAACGCTTGAAAGTTCCTAAAGTGTGTGACTTCACTATCACAGCAGGCAGTACATTACACACCCTAACCACTCTCTGAGTAAAGAACCTACCTCGGACATCCCTCCCATATCTCCCATCCTGAATCGTATAACTATGCCCCTTTGTAACAGCTGCATCCACCCAAGGGAATAGTCTCTGAATGTCCACTGTATCTAACCCCCTCATCATTTTCTCAGTCACTATTATGTTGCCTCTCATCCACCTCCGCTCCAAAGAGAAAAGCCCTAGCTCCCTCAACCTTTCCTCATAAGACCTATCCTGCAATTCAGGCAGCATCCTGGTAATTCTCCTTTGCACCCTTTCCAATGCTTCCACATCCTTCCTGTAATGAAGTCACCAGAACTGCACACAATGCTCCAAATGTGGTCTCAGCAGGGTGAGGAATAGTTGCAGCATAACCCCGCGGCTCTTAAACTCAAGCCCCCGTTAATAAACGCTAACACACTATAAACCTTCTTCACGGCTCTATCCACTTGAGTGGCAACCTTCAGAGATCTGTGGAAATGAACCCCACGATCTCTCTGTTCCTCCACTTTCCTCAGAACCCTGCCGTTTACCCTGTAATCCGCATTCAATTTTTTTCTACCAAAATGAATCACCTCGCAGTTGTCAGGGTTAAACTCCATCTGCCATTTTTCGGCCCAGCTCTGCATCCTATCAATGTCTCTTTGCAGCCTACAACAGTCCTGCACCTCATGCACTACTCCACCAATCTTTGTGTCATCAGCAAATTTACTGACCCACCCTTCAGCCCCCTCCTCCAAGTCATTGATAAAAGTCACAAATGAAATGAATCGAAATGAAAATGAAATGAAAATCGCTTTTTGTCACATGTAGGCTTCAAATAAAGTTACTGTGAAAAGCCCCGTGTCACCACAATCCTGCGCCTATTCGGGGAGGCTGGTACGGCAAATAGCAGAGGGCCCAGCACAGAACTCTGTGGTACACCGCTGGTAACTGGTCTCCAGTCTGAAAATTTTCCATCCATCACCACCCTCTGTCTTCTCAGTGCCGCAGTCCCAGTGCTAGCCCCTGTGCCACATGCCGCCCCTTTCACCTTCAGCAAAACGGGATGGGGCAATATTGTTTCAAGTTCTCTAAAAACAAACATCACTAGTTTAACTGAAATGATTATCAATCAGCTGATGTCATCCAGTAAAGATACTTGAGACTGTTAAACTATGTTAGATAAATACAAATATGATTGTTATTTACCTTTGTATAGACAAGTTACGCCCAGGTAGTGGGGAAATGGGATGTGGCCAATCATTTTTCTATGAGGAATAGAAAAGGGGTTGGGGAAGTGGGTCCATCAATAAAAGAGGAGGCAAGTTGAGGGAGGCATAAATTAATCAGGGGTTGGGTTATCACTGGTGCCTCACAGCGCCAGAGAACTGGGTTCAATTCCTGCCTCGGTAGATTGTCTGTGTGGCTTGTACGTTCTCTCCGTGTCTTTGTGGGTTTCCTCTGGGTCAACCGATTTCCTCCCAGAGTCCAAAGATGTGCACATTAGGTGGATTGGTCAAGCTAAATATTCCCAGATGTGCCGGTTAGGGGGGGTTTCAGGGATTGGGCAGGGGAGTGGGCCTAGTTCGGTTGCTCTCTCAGAGGGTCGGTGCAGACACACAAGGCCAAATAGCCTCCTTCTACACCAGGGGTGGGCAAACTTTTCCGTGCAAGGGCCACATTCAGAAATTCACAATTTTAAAGGGCCGTATAGTATATTAAGTAAAATAATTAATATTTAAAATAGCCAAAATAAAAGGTTTTTAAAGAAAAAAAAAGCAATTAATTTTTATTAATTAATATTTTAAAGTAGTAACTTCACATGAAACACATGTTGTGCCGAGCAATGATCACCCTCCTCAAGTCAATGTATCCACCCTATACCAGTAACCCAGCAGCCCCCCACCCGCCATTCACCTTAAAATGAAAAAAAAAAATTGGTGGGCCGCATAAAGACCTTTGGCGGGCCGCATGCGGCCCGCGGGCCGTAGTTTGCCCACCCCTGTTCTACACTGTCGGAATTCTGTGGATTTAGAGTTTTATCTGGCTGAAGGTGCAGTATGGCCCAGGAATATTGGACACAAGCAGGCTTGCCAATGAAGCCAATAGATACACTTTGCAACAGCAGAAGCAGAGAATCCAGGGGAACATACTAATCCCACACCCCATCCTGAAGGACATTGTGATCTGCTGCACATCACAATATGCAGCATGTGCTTTCCATGTCACTTTGTCCTCTTTTCAATATCTGAAGATAATTGCTAAGGGGGTAGAAAAGACAAATGGAGATTTTTATATACTAAAGACTTACATGTATGCTCGGAGCTGAAGACCTCAGCACTTTCCGTCTTGTCTGGGAAGATGGCAGTTAGGGAAACATTATATTTGGTGTCAGGATCCAGGTTATCAAAAACGTAGTTTTCCTCATTGCCATGTATAATAATCTGGAAGAATAGGCATAAAGCGAAGGTCAAGATACGTTCAGAGCATGAAACCAATTTGTTTTCTGCAAACTGATTCCCTTAATTAAATGGGGATGTTTGAATTTGATATCACTCAGGGGGCCTCAATGACCTTAAAATCCTTTACCAACCCTTGGCTGCAGCCACCTTTCCCAGTGGCATTCCCTCATGGTCATGTGAAGTATTTCTGCAAAATATTAAATTGAAGGAATAAACTAATTTGGACTGTTTTGTTCATTACGCAAATGCTCTTCTTTGAGTGGGCAAATGAGCCCAACATCTCAATACTAAAGAGCATATGGTCCGTGCGGAAAGCAGTTTTCTGATCACCTTCTAGTACAGTAATGCCATTCAGAAAGAATGTGCTGATGTTTCTGCAGGTTACGATTCAAAGAGCTCATCCCACCCAATTGAGTCTTGGCCAATCTCCAAATTTTCCAGTCCTGCTGGTGACTTTGCCTGTCCCTGTTGGGAATGGAAAATACCTGCTGTTTTCAGTGTGATCATGCCCCCACGAGCAACAGAGAATGCAACTCATTAGCAAGTCTGGAAAGGATTACAAGGATACAATGAAACATTGTTCCTGGAAAGGAGGAACATTTTCATACATATACAGATCTGGCTGACAGCGGTTTTGCTTCACACTCGCATGTTGCAAGGCAAATTTAAAAATCAGCTGGAGCTACACAGAAGCAGAAAGTATGGATTTCATCACCTCTTTTCTGTCCCCTCCTGCAGATGGAACCCAGCTGATTCTGTACTGGTCCACATCGTCCGATCCATGATCCCAGTCCATCCGGAAACCTTTCCTCGTGATGTCCGAGAAGCGTAGGTTTGATGGTGGTGGGACATTCCCTGTGGGAGAAGAATGAGACCTTAAATGTACACATGTAGCAGAAAGGTAACAGAATCTGACAGAGTAGAAATGATGAGGAAAGGGAGGATATCCCTTTGAGATTTGAGATACTGACACTGATCACAAACAACATGCATTGATAACAGTGCCTTTACTGCAGTAAAATGTCCTGAGTCACTTTACGAACATTGAACAGTACAGGTACTTCGGCCCTCCAAGAGTAGGAAGGCAATGCAGGCATCCCCTGCGGTCATCTCCCTGCAAAACAGATATACCGCTTTGGATACTGTTGAGGGAGATGGCTCACCAGGGGAAGGCAGCAGCAGCCAGGTTCATGGCACCGTGGCTGGCTCTGCTGTGCAGCAAGGCAGAAGAAAAATGGCAGGGCTATTGTGACAGGGGACTCGATCGTAAGGGGAATAGACAGGCGGTTCTGTGGACGCAATCGAGACTCCAGGATGGTATGTTGCCTCCCTGGTGCAAGGGTCAAGGATGTCTCGGAGCGGCTGCAGGACATTCTGGGGGGGGGGGGGGGGGGGGGGGTGGGGGGGGGGGGGTGGGGGGGGGGGGGGGGTCAACAGCCAGCTGTCGTGGTGCACATAGGCACCAACGATATAGGTACAAAACGGGATGAGGTCCCACAAGCTGAATTCAGGGAGTTAGGAGTTAAGCTAAAAAGTAGGACCTCAAAGGTAGTAATCTCAGGATTGCTAGGGAGGGATTCAAATTACTGGGGCATTGGGACCAGTTTTGGGGAGGTGGGACCAGTACAAACCGGACGGTCTGCACCTGGGTAGGACTGGAACTGATGTCTGGGGGGTGTTTGCTAGAGCTGTTGGAGAGGGTTTAAACTAATGTGGCAGGTGGATGGGAACCGATGCAGGAAGTTGGAAGGTAATAAAACAGGGACAGAAGCAAAAGGAAGTAAGGGGGAAAGTGCAAGGCAGAGAAGACATCGTCAAAAATCAAAAAGGGCGACAGTACAAGGTACAGTGAGTGAGGGGAGCTCAGTGAATAGGTCAGTAATACAAAAAGGAGTAAAACTGGAGATGTTAAGATTCAAAATAGAGGTAAAAAAAACCAACATAAGTGTACTTTACCTGAATGCTCGTAGTATTCGGAATAAAGTAAATGAGTTGATGGCGTAAATTATCGTGAATGACTATGATTTAGTGGCTATTACTGAAACATGGTTAAAGGATGGTCACGACTGGGAGTTAAATATCCGAGGGTATCAAACTATTCGGAAGGACAGAATGGATTGTAAGGGAGGTGGCGTAGCTCTGTTATGTAAGTATGACATCCGGGCAATAGTTAGGGATGATATCGGTGCTATGGAGGATAAGGTTGAATCCATTTGGGTGGAAATCAGGAATAGTGAGGCAAAAAGTCACTGATAGGAGTAGTCTATCGGCCACCAAATAGTAACGTTATGGTGGGGCAGGCAATAAACAAAGAAATAACTAATGCATGTAAAAATGGTACAGCAGTTATCATGGGGGATTTTAATTTACATGTCGATTGGTTTAACCTTGAGGAGGAGTTGATAGAATGTATCCGCGATAGTTTCCTAGAACAGTATGTAATGGAACCTACAAGGGAACAAGCGGTCCTAGATCTTGTCCTGTGTAATGAGACAGGATTGATTCATGATCTCATAGTTAGGGATCCTCTCGGAAGGAGCGATCACAATATGGTGGAATTTAAAATACAGATGGAGCGTGAGAAGGTAAAATCAAATACTAGTGTTTTGTGTTTAAACAAAGGAGATTACAATGGGATGAGAGAAGAACTAGCTAAGGTAGACTGGGAGCAAAGACTTTATGGTGGAACGGTTGAGGAACAGTGGAGAACCTTCCAAGCGATTTTTCACAGTGCTCAGCAAAGGTTTATCCCAACAAAAAGTAAGGACGGTAGAAAGAGGGAAAATCGGCCGTGGATATCTAAGGAAATAAGGGAGAGTATCACATTGAACGGAAAAGCATACAAAGTGGCAAAGATTGATGGGAGACTAGAGGACTGGGAAATCTTCAGGGGGCAACAGAAAGCTACTAAAAAAGCTATAAAGAAGAGTAAGGTAGAGTATGAGAGTAAACTTACTCAGAATATAAAGACAGACAGCAAAAGTTTTTACAATTATATAAAGCAAAAAAGAGTGGCTAAGGTAAATATTGGTCCTTTAGAGGATGAAAAGGGAGTTTTAATAATGGGATATGAGGAAATGGCTGAGGAACTGAACAGGTTTTTTGGATCGGTCTTCACAGTGGAAGACACAAATAACATGCCAGTGACTGACAGAAATGAGTCTATGACAGGTGAGGACCTTGAGAGGATTGTTATCACTAAGGAGGTAGTGATGGGCAAGCTAATGGGGCTAAAGGTAGACAAGTCTCCTGGCCCTGATGGAATGCATCCCAGAGTGCCAAAAGAGATTGCTAGGGAAATTGCAGATGCACTAGTGAAGATTTACCAAAATTCACTAGACTCTGGGGTGGCCCTGGTGGATTGGAAGTTAGCAAACGTGACACCACTGTTTAAAAAAGGAGGTAGGCAGAGAGCAGGAATTATAGGCCAGTGAGCTTAACGTCGGTAGTGGGGAAGATGCTGGAAACTATCATCAAGGAAGAAATAGCGAGGCATCTGGATAGAAATTGTCCCATTGGGCAGACGCAGCATTGGTTCATAAAGGGAAGATTGTGCCTAACTAATTTAGTGGAATTTTTTGTGGACATTACCAGTGCAGTAGATAATGGGGAGCCAATGGATGTGGTATATCTGCATTTCCAGAAAGCTTTGGACAAGGTGCCACACAAAAGGTTGCTGCATAAGATAAAGATGCATGGCATTAAGGGTAAAGTAGTAGCATGGATAGAGGATTGGTTATTATTAATTATTGTTATTGGTTATTGGTTATTGTTCTTATGTTCTTATGTTCAAAGAGTGGGGATTAATTGGTGCTTCTCTGGTTGGCAATCAGTAGCTAGTGGTGTCCCTCAGGGATCCGTGTTGGGCCCACAATTGTTCACAATTTACATAGATGATTTGGAGTTGGGGACCAAGGGCAATGTGTCCAAGTTTGCACATGACACTAAGATGAGCGGTAAAGCGAAAAGTGCAGAGGATACTGGAAGTCTGCAGAGAAATTTGGATAGGTTAAGTGAATGGGCTAGGGTCTGGCAGATGGACTACAATGTTGACAAATGTGAGGTTATCCATTTTGGTAGGAATAACAGCAAAAGGGATTATTATTTAAACAATAAAACATTAAAGCATGCTGCTGTGCAATGAGACCTGGGTGTGCTAGTGCATGAGTCACAGAAAGTTGGTTTACAGGTGCAACAGGTGATTAGGAAGGCAAATGGAATTGTGTCCTTCATTGCTAGAGGGATGGAGTTTAAGACTAGGGAGGTTATGCTGTAATTGTATAAGGTGTTAGTGAAGCCACACCTGGAGTATTGTGTTCAGTTTTGGTCTCCTTACTTGAGAAAGGACGTACTGGCACTGGAGGGTGTGCAGAGGAGATTCACTCGGTTAATCCCAGATCTGAAGGGGTTGGATTACGAGGAGAGGTTGAGTAGACTGGGACTGTACTCATTGGAATTCAGAAGGACGAGGGGGATCTTAAAGAAACATGTAAAATTATGAAGGGAATAGATAGGATCGATGCGGGCAGGTTGTTTCCACTGGTGGGTGAAAGCAGAACTAGGTGGCATAGCCTCAAAATAAGGGGAAGTAGATTTAGGACTGAGTTTAGGAGGAACTTCTTCACCCAAAGGGTTGTGAATCTATGGAATTCCTTGCCCAGTGAAGCAGTTGAGGTTCCTTCGTTAAATGTTTTTAAGGTAAAGATAGATGGTTTTTTGAAAAATAAAGGGATTAAGGGTTCTGGTGTTCGGGCCGGAAAGTGGAGCTGAGGCCATAAAAGATCAGCCATGATCTCATTGAATGGCAGAGCAGGCTCGAGGGGCCAGATGGCCTACTCCTGCTCCTAGTTCTTATGTTCTTATGTTGAACGGTGGAACAGGCTCAGGAGACCCAGTAGCCTCTATAGACAGTGACAATCACGGCCTTCCCTCTTGACACAGATCGGCCACTGGAACACCTCTGGATCTGATATGCCCAATATTCCTGTAAGCTCAGGAGTAGGAGATGGGGATGTGAGAAGGGAGGAGCTCACGCTGGTCAACAAGAGGGTTTGCAATGTTAGTGGCAGAGGGGAAGGCTAGCCAGGATATAACCATGCAGGGAGGACATTGTGGGAGAGCTTCCCTGTTTGACCAGAGGTTCTGTAGCCCACCTATCGATGCCACATCAGCAGCTTCCCTGCCCAGAGACCAGCAGAGTCCTCACACCACCCGCACAGTAAAGTTTAATTCTAATCAGCTGGGGAGAGACAGAGAGAGAGAGAGAGGGGTCAGAAATTCACACTTTCAGTTCAGGCAGAATCCATCTCGAATCCCCACCGGGAATCTGTTGGGGAAAATCACAGATACCCTCTGGAGCTCAGAGAGATTTTAGGGTTGAAACTTTGATATCACACATTTACACTCACGCTGTCGCTTTACGTCTGTGTGTGTGTGTTTAAATTGTACATTTTTACTTCACAGACATCAGGCTTCTTTCCAGATCGTTCCTCCCTCTGGGTCACAGCCTCCCAGGCTGGCAATGTTCCATCATATTCCTCTAATATATGGTCAATATGGAATCAAAGCAATATAAGATAGACAGTACTTACTGGTTACAATCAGCCGGGTTCCATTTCCAAAGAGTATCCCCCAAACCCCACAGATATAGACAGCGGAGTCACGGAGCGTCAGACCACTGATTATCAGAATGTAGCTGTTACCGGCAATATCTCTGGAAGGCTGAAAGCGATGAGACACACGTTCAACTTTGCCAGTTATATAGTGACGCACTATATATTTATTCTCTCCTGGGAAGCTCCAATGTACATCGTATCTATCCACAGTGTATCTTGGATTAATTCTCCGCATGTTACACGTCAACTTCACTGTTCCACCCTCAGGCACTCTCGCAACTTGAGGGGATTGGTGAAGAAGTGTTACTGCCTGACGAACTGTGAACAGAAAATAAATGAAGATCAGAACAGATAAGAAAATACAAAGTAGAAGCTGAGAGCAGTTTATAAAGTCTCCTGTGTATTGATGCCTGGATATTGTCTGTTATCCTCATTAATTTGTTCAAACTAACCCCAAGCAAAGTGCTGCAGATTTTGACAATCAGGATTTCAGTAAATTCTGGGAATGAACGCTCAGGAGACCCAGCAGTCTCTGCAGACAGAGAGACAGTGACAATCAGATCACCATGGCCGTGTTGAATGGTGGAACAGGCTTGAGGGGCCCAGGCACCTCCTGCTGCTCTGAATTCATTCACTGGCAAAACTTTTCAAACTGACAACGCAGCATCAGAACTTAGCGACTCTTTCACATTCCACTGTACTGACCAACAGTCCCTCAGGATGAAGTTAACCCCCCCGAAACACACACTGCAATAAAGAGAATGCAGTTTCCAGGGTAAGGTCAGTACTTGTCAGGGAGGAAGTTAATGAAATCCCAGAACAGTAGTTTCAGATATAGTCAGGACAAATGCACACAGGGTGTGTGAATGATCTCAGTGCTGTCATTAAGCCAGTATCCAGTGATGTTTCCATTTTAAACAGTATTCTGGCTTCACCTGGTAATGCATTCCAATTTCTCAACATCGCCTTTATCGGAATCAGTCCTGGACTCGCCCCTTACCATCTCCACCCTGTGTGTTTTGGTCTGGATTATATCTGAAAATATTCTTCCGGGATTTGTTTAACTTCCTTCCCGACAAACACAGGTGCTGGTTTAGCTCATTGAGCTAAATCGTTGGCTTTGAAAGCAGACCAAGCAGGTTTGATTTCCATACCAGACTCCCTGGGCAGGTGCCGTAATGTGGTGACTAGGGGCTTTTCACAGTACCTTCATTGAAGCATACTCGTGACAATGAGCGATTTTCATTTTCATTTTCTTCTCCCTGGAGATTGGATTCCCTCCATTTTCACATCCACTACTTTTCATTTCATCACATAAATTCAATTCATCCCCCAGGTGTGAGCTGTGACAGTAATTCTCCTAACTGGGTATTCAAAGTTGGGGAATGAGTCGGGGCCGGGGTGTGGGGGGGGGGGGGGGGGGGGCACATTTAGGTCAGAGAACTCTGAAGGACATCGGCAATAAAAAACAGAAGCTCAAAGGTAGCAATCTCAGGATTGCTCCCAGTGCCACATGCTGGTGAGATCTGGGGTAGTCGAGGCCGCATGAATGCGCGGCTGGAGAGATGGTTCAGGAGGGAATTGCTGAGACATTGGGACTGATCCTGGGAAGATGGGATCTGTGCAAGCTGGATGTGTTGCACCCCAACAGGGACCCAATATCCACACGGGGGTATTTCGTAGTGCAATGGGGAAAGTCAGGAAAACAAAGGTAGTTTTAAGGAATTAATATTTATTTAATATTAATGTGATTTTTAAGTGGGTTTAATTTAATGTTTCTGTGTCTGGAAGGGTAAAACCTATAGTTAAATTCATGCTGGATAAAGATGTTTGTATGTGTAGGGATTGGTTTCAATTCCAACACTGTCTCGATTGTGTTTAGAGAGGGATACAGCGTGAAGAGTAAATAGAAGTAACAGGGTGTCACTTTCCAGAGGGAGGCTCTTCCCTTTGTTCTGCTGGAATAGTTGGTTTTAAGGCTAAAGTTCATACGTTCGGAAGTTCATAAGGTACCGGAGCAGAATTAGTCCATTTGGCCCATAGCGTCTTCTCCACCATTCAATCTCATCCTGGCCACAACACCCCCATCCTGCCCATTCTCCATAACCCTTCAACCCATTACCAATTAAACATTCCCCTAACTCCTCCTTAAATTTACTCACTCTCCCAGCATTCACTGCACTCTGGGGGAGTGAATTCCACAGATTCACAACCCTTTGGGAGTAATAGTTTCTCCTTAACTCAGTTTTAAATTTGCTACCTCTTATCCTCAGACTATGACCTCTCATTCTAGACTGCACCACAAGAGGAATCATCCGCTTCACGTCTATTTTATCCAAACCTTTTAGCATCTTATATACCTCAACTTGATCTCCCCTCATTCTTCTAAACTCGAGAGAGTATCGGCCGAAACTCTTCAATCTCTCTTCATACGATAAATCCATTATCTCTGGAATCAATCTAGTGAATCTCCTCTGAACTGCCTCCAATGTCACTTCATCATTTGGCAAATAAGGAGACCAAAACTGTGCACAATACTCCATATGCGGTCTCACCAATGCCCTGTATAGCTGCAACAACACATCCTTACCTTTATACTCTATTCCCGTCGCTATAAATGGCAACATTCCATTCACATTTCTAATATCTGCTGTACCCGCACGCTCGTTTTCTGTGACTCCTGCACAAGCTCCCCCATCCCTCTGCATCGGAGCTCCCCCATCCCTCTGCATCGGAGCTCCCCGATCCCTCTGCATCGGAGCTCCCCGATCCCTCTGCATCGGAGCTCCCCGATCCCTCTGCATCGGAGCTCCCCGATCCCTCTGCATCGGAGCTCCCCCATCCCTCTGCATCGGAGCTCCCCGATCCCTCTGCATCGGAACTCCCCGATCGCTCTGCATCGGAGCTCCCCCATCCCTCTGCATCGGAGCTCTCCGATCCCTCTGCATCGGAGCTCCCCGATCCCTCTGCATCGGAGCTCCCCAATCCCTCTGTATCGGAGCTCCCCGATCCCTCTGCATCGGAGCTCCCCGATCCCTCTGCATCGGAACTCCCCGATCGCTCTGCATCGGAGCTCCCCCATCCCTCTGCATCGGAGCTCTCCGATCCCTCTGCATCGGAGCTCCCCGATCCCTCTGCATCGGAACTCCCCGATCGCTCTGCATCGGAGCTCCCCCATCCCTCTGCATCGGAGCTCTCCGATCCCTCTGCATCGGAGCTCCCCGATCCCTCTGCATCGGAGCTCCCCGATCCCTCTGCATCGGAGCTCCCCGATCCCTCTGCATCGGAGCTCCCCGATCCCTCTGCATCGGAGCTCCCCGATCGCTCTGCATCGGAGCTCCCCAATCGCTCTGCATCGGAGCTCCTCGATCCCTCTGCATCGGAGCTCCCCGATCCCTCTGCATCGGAGCTCCCCGATCCCTCTGCATCGGAGCTCCCCGAAGTCTCTCCCCATTTAGATAATAAGTTGCCTTCCACTTTTTCTGACCAAAATGCATGACCTCACACTTATCCACGGTAAACTCTATTTGCCAGAATTTGGCCCACTCTCCTAACCTATCCATATCCATTTGTAAGGTTCTCATTTCCTCATTGCAACTTACTATCCCACCTATTTTAGTTGTATGCAAATTTCGCTACAGAACCTTCCATCCCTGTATCCAAGCCGTTTATATAGATTGTAAATAGCTGGGGTCCAAGGACTGAACCCTGTGGCACCCCACTAGTTACAACTTGTCAACCAAAAAAGACCCATTGATCCCGACTCTCTGTCTCCTGTCTGTCAGCCAGTCTTCAATCTAGGCTAATAAATGACCCATGTGGTATAACCTTGTGAATTAACCTTCTGTACGGCACCTTATCAAACATTTTCTGGAAGTCCAAATACACAATATTTACAGGATACCCATTATCCACTTTGCTTGTTTCATCTTTGAAGAACTCGAGCAAATTAGTCAAACATGATTTGTCCTTCATATAACCAAGCTGACTCTGATGGGTAGCATTTTGACTTTCCAAATGTCCTGATATTACATACATAGATACATAGAAGATCGGAGCAGGAGGAGGCCTTTTGGCCCTTCGAGCCTGCTCTGCCATTCATCACGATCATGGCTGATCATCCAACTCAATAGCCTAATCCTGCTTTCTCCCCATAGCCTTTGATCCCATTCTCCCCAAGTGCTATATCCAGCTGCCTCTTCAATATATTCAATGTTTTAGCATCAACTACTTCCTGTGATAATGAATTCCACAGGCTCACCACTCTTTGTGTGAAGAAATATTTCCCTCTATCTGTCCGAAATGGTTTATCCTGAATTCTCAGATTGTGACCCCTGGTTTTGGAAACACCCATCATTGGGAACATCATCCCAACATCGGACCATAAGACCACAAGACACAGGAGCAGATTTAGGCCACTCAGCTCATCGAGTCTGCTCCGCCATTCAATCATAGCTGATATTTTTTCATCCCCATTCTCCTGCCTTCTCCCTTAATCCCTGATCCCCTTATTAATCAAGAATCTATTAATCTCTGTCTTAAAGACACTCGGTGATTTGGCCTCCACAGCCTTCTGCGGCAAAGAGTTCCACAGATTCGCCACCCTCTGGCTGAAGAAATTCCTCCTCATCTCAGTTTTCGGCCCTTTAGTCTGAGATTGTGTCCCCTGGTTCTAGTTTCTCCGACAAATGGAAACATCCTCTCCACGTCCACTCTATCCAGGCCTCGCAGTATCCTGTAAATTGCAATAAGATCCCCCTTCATCCTTCTGAACTCCAACAAGTACAGACCCAGAGTCCTCAACCATTCCTCATGCTACAAGGTCTTCATTCCAGGGATCATTCTTGTGAACCTCCTCTGGACACTTTCCAAGGCCAGCACATCCTTCCTTAGATCCTGGGCACAAAACTGCTCACAATACTCCAAGTGGGGTCTGACCAGAGCCTTATACAGCCTCAGAAGTACATCCCTCGTCTTGTATTCTAGCCCTCTTGACATGAAGGCTAACATTGCATTTGCCTTCTTGACTGCCGACTGAATCTGCTTGTTCACTTTAAGAGAATCGTGAACAAGGACACCAAAGTCCCTTTGTGCTTCTGCTTTCCGAAGCAGTTCCCCATTTAGAAAATAGTCTATGTCTCCGTTCCTCCTTCCAAAGTGCATAACCTCACACTTTTCCACTTTGTATTATTCCATCTGCCACTTCATTGCCCACTCTCCTAGCTTGTGCAAATTATTCTGCAGCCCCCCTGCTTCCTCAATACTACCTCCTCAGGTGAATGAAGAGGTATGTTCCAGAAACAGATATATAGACAAATTCAAAGATGCCAGACACTGCTTAGAATGTGAGCATTAGCAGGTAATTGAATCTTTACAGATACAGGAGATGGGGTAACCCCAGGTTAAAGAGGTGTGAATTGTGTCAAGCCAGGACAGTTGGTAGGATTTTGCAAGCCCAGGCCAGATGGTGGGGGTGAATGTAATGCCACATGAATTCCAAGTCCCGGTTGAGGCCGCACTCATGTGTGCGGAACTTGGCTATAAGTTTCTGCTCGGCAATTCTGCGTTGTCGCGCATCCTGAAGGCCGCCTTGGAGAACGCTTACCCGGAGATCAGAGGTCAATGCCATTGAGTGCTGAAGTGTTCCCCAACTGGAAGAGAACATTCCTGTCTGGTGATTGTTGCACGATGCCCGTTCATTCGTTGTCGCAGCGTCTGCATGGTCTCGCCAATGTACCACGCTTCGGGAGATCCTTTCCTGCAGCGTATGAGATAGGCAACGTTGGCCAAGTTGCACGAGTATGTATCGCGTACCTGGTGGGTGGTGTTCTCCTGTATAATGGTGGTATCCATGTTGATGATCTGGCACGTCTTGCAGAGATTGCCATGGAAGGGTTGTGTGATGTCGTGGTTCCATGTCAATGATCTGGAACATCTTGCAGAGATTGGCGAGACCATGCAGACACTGCAACAACTAATGAACGGACATCGCGTGACCATCTACCTCATTCTTCCCTCACCCTCAATCTTCCCCGATTCCCTCATTCTTCACTCACGCACCGGGCTAAAGAGCTGATTTCTAAAGCAGACCAAGGCAGTATGGGGCACAGCAGCACAGTTCAATTCCCGTACTATCCTCCCCGCACAGGCACCGGAATGTGGCGACTAGGAGCTTTTCACAGGAAGTTCAGTTGAAGCTTACTTGTGACAATAAGCGATTTTCATTCATTTCAACTCCCTTACTCTTCCCTGTGTCAATCATTCTTCCCTGATCGGAGGCCATCAAGGCTACATACAGAGCCCCATACTATACTCCCTGTACACACACGACTGCATGGCAAAATTTGACTCCAGCTCCATCTACAATGGTAATAACCAAATCAGGCACGTTAGCACAGTGGTTTGCACTGTTGCTTCACAGCGCCAGAGTCCCAGGTTTGATTCCCAGCTTGGGTCACTGTTTGTGTGGAATCTGCACGTTCTCCTTGTGTCTGCGTGGGTTTCCTCCGGGTGCTCCCGTTCCCTCCTACAAGTCCTGGAAGCTCTGAGGTAATTTGGACATTCTGAATTCTCCCTCCATGTACCCGAACAGACGTCACAATATGGTGACTTGGGGCTTTTCATAGTAACTTCATTGCAGTGTTAATGGAAGCGTACTTTTGACATTAAAGATTATTATTAAATCCAATCCAATCATCTCCCTCCATTCTTCCCTCATATCCCTCAGTATTCCCTTGTACCCTCACTGTTCCTTCATATCCCTTACTCTTCCGCTAATCTCCCTCACGCTTCCACCAATCTCCCTCAATCTTCCGCCAATCTCCCTCACTCTTCCGCTAATCTCCCTCACGCTTCCACCAATCTCCTTCAATCTTCCGCCAATCTCCCTCACTCTTCCCTCATATTCCTCACGCTTCCACCAGTCTCCCTCAATCTTCCGCCAATCTCCCTCACTCTTCCGCTAATCTCCCTCACGCTTCCACCAATCTCCCTCAATCTTCCGCCAATCTCCCTCACTCTTCCGCTAATCTCCCTCACGCTTCCACCAGTCTCCCTCAATCTTCCGCCAATCTCCCTCACTCTTCCGCTAATCTCCCTCACGCTTCCACCAATCTCCTTCAATCTTCCGCCAATCTCCCTCACTCTTCCCTCATATTCCTCACGCTTCTACCAGTCTCCCTCTCTCTTCCCTCATATCCCTCACTCTTCCACCAATCTCCCTCACTCTTCCCTCATATCCCTCACGCTTCCACCAGTCTCCCTCAATCTTCCCCAATCTTCCTCAATCTGAAGAAGGCAGTTGTCTGGTGAAGACCAGGATTTTGAACCTCGGCGAACAGCGACCTGGGTGCAAATTGCCCGAGAGGCCAGAAAAGAGAAACTCACGGCAATACCTCGCAATGCGATTGCCCCCCCTCCTCCCCCCATTGATGTAAGTCGGTTCCTTCACATGAAGGTCGGGGACCATATTTAATTACATTTACACATCATTAGGGGGCTTCCCCATTGTAAAGTTCCTCCTCTTTGGGATTTCCCCACACACATCAATGAGTTTTACAAGAATCTGGAACCACAAGAGAAGGATGACCTGCTGGGGGAACACAGATAAGTACAGTCCCCAAGGGGTGAGGGACATTCCCAGGCAGTTCTCCTGGCATTGCTCTGTGGCACTGTACCCAGAACTACTCCCATCTGGGGCCACACCAAGGGGCAGTGTTAAAGGATGTTTCAGGGGACAGTTTAGGGGACAGTGCGAGGGGCAGTGCCAGGGAACAATGCCAAGGGACAGTGCCAATGGGCAGTGCCAGTGCCATGTGTCAGTATCGGGGGTAGCTGTTTTGCTACCTGTGTGGCAGGTAACATGTGCTGTTCAAATCTTGGTTAGTGATGAGGTGTTCTGAATGTCAAAGAAGACTCAAACTCTCGAGTAATAATAAAAGGTTTATTGAGTAACTATAACAATAATTTATTTACTTTAACTTTGATACTAATGATAAGGTTAGCAAGATCTAACTATGGTAACTATACATAACTCCACTCGCCATCTGAACTATTCTGCCATTGTCCTGGTCCCAGTGCACCCAAGAGGGAGAGAAAGACCCAATGTGGCTGCCTTTTATACCCCTATTGGTCCTGTGCTCCAGTGATCATGTGGTGCTACTGATTACACATAACCCCTTGTGTACATGCACATATAGAGATCACTACATCCCCCTTTTTTCGTGTTACATATGTTCTGTATTTTGTGAAGAAAATTGAACAAACACAATGGATGCAGTTTGCAAATGCATTACATAAAATCAATGAGTTAGTCCATCAAATGTGAAATCATTTAATCTCTAAGGTTTTTTTTCGCTTGCGTGAAATATGTAGACAAATTATGTTATGCACAAGTTGTGATGATCTTGATTGTTATACAAAGCCAATTAATATTTATGAGTCCATCTTAATAAAAAAAATTGTGAGTCCAAACTTTATGAATTTGTTCGGTTGAATTGCTTTTGTCTTCTTTTGTTGAAGTGGTGATGTTGACGTCATTATTTCTTTGTGAACGTCATCGGTGTTCATGTGTTTAAGTGACCATCAAGTCATCATGAGGTGTTCAAATGGTCAAATCACTTTGTTGTCTGATTTAGACTTTCTTTTTTTTCTATACTTGTGGTAGTGATTCTGTGTTACACCATTGTCTGACCTGGACTTTTTTCTGTGCTTGTGGTATTGATTCTGTATGTCATCTTTGTCGTCTAACCTGGAATTTTTCCTGTGCTGCAGTATTGATCTTGTGTGTCATCTGCCTTGAAAACTGGTGTGCCTGCCCGTTCTGAAGCCGATGTGAATTAGTGAGATTCTTTGTCATGTCTTGGCAGGTTTGTAGTCTTGTCATGTTTTGCAGTGTGCTGTGGCATTGTCCTTCATGTGCAGAGTTGTACCATGTTGTACAGGTCGTTGTTTCATTGTTGTTGTTTCTGTCATTTCTGTGTTTGTTGTTTTCGTTGTTGTTCTTGTTGTTGTCATTCTTGTTGTTGTTTTTGTCGTGCTTGTTGTTTCTGTTCTTGTTGTTTTCACTGTTGTGCTTGTTTTTCGTGTCTTGATTGTAGTTTCTGTTTTTAGAACATAGAACATAGAACGATACAGCGCAGTACAGGCCCTTCGGCCCTCAATGTTGCACCGACATGGAAATAAAAACTAACGGCCATCTAACCTACACTATGCCCTTATCATCCATATGCTTATCCAATAAACTTTTAAATGCCCTCAATGTTGGCGAGTTCACTACTGTTGCAGGTAGGGCATTCCACGGCCTCACCACTCTTTGCGTAAAAAACCCACCTCTGACCTCTGTCCTATATCTATTACCCCTCAATTTAAGGCTATGTCCCCTCGTGATAGCCACCTCCATCCGCGGGAGAAGGCTCTCGCTGTCCACCCTATCTAACCCTCTGATCATTTTGTATGCCTCTATTAGGTCACCTCTTAACCTTCTTCTCTCTAACGAAAACAACCTCAAGTCCATCAGCCTTTCCTCATAAGATTTTCCCTCCATACCAGGCAACATCCTGGTAAATCTCCTCTGCACCCGTTCCAAAGCTTCCACGTCCTTCCTATAATGAGGCGACCAGAACTGTACGCAATACTCCAAATGCGGCCGTACTAGAGTTTTGTACAACTGCAACATGACCTCATGGCTCCGGAACTCAATCCCTCTACCAATAAAGGCCATCACACCATAGGCCTTCTTCACAACCCTATCAACCTGGGTGGCAACTTTCAGGGATCTATGTACATGGACACCGAGATCCCTCTGCTCATCCACACTACCAAGAATTTTACCATTAGCCAAATATTCCGCATTCCTGTTATTCTTTCCAAAGTGAATCACCTCACACTTCTCCACATTAAACTCCATTTGCCACCTCTCAGCCCAGCTCTGCAGCTTATCTATGTCCCTCTGTAACCTGCAACATCCTTCCGCACTGTCTACAACTCCACCGACTTTAGTGTCGTCTGCAAATTTACTTACCCATCCTTCTGCTCCCTCCTCTAGGTCATTTATAAAAATGACAAACAGCAACGGCCCCAGAACAGATCCTTGTGGTACGCCACTCGTAACTGAACTCCATTCTGAACATTTCCCATCAACCACCACTCTCTGTCTTCTTTCAACTAGCCAATTTCTGATCCACATCTCTAAATCACCCTCAATCCCCAGCCTCCGTATTTTCTGCAATAGCCGACCGTGGGGAACCTTATCAAATGCTTTACTGAAATCCATATACACCACATCAACTGCTTTACCCTCGTCCACCTGTTCAGTCACCTGTTCACCTGTTCAGTTTGTTGTATTCGTCGCAGTTCTTGTTGTTTTTCTTGTCGTGCTTGTTGTTTCTGTTATGTTTCTTGTTGTCTTTGTTGTTCTTGGTGCTCTACTTGTCATTTTTGTTGTTGCTGTTCTTGTTCTTGTTTCTGCTGTGTGTCGTGCGGTGTTCGTTGTTCCTGTTGTGCTCAATGAGTGTTCCGTGTGGATGAAAATGAAATGAAATGGAAATTGCTTATTGTCACGAGCAGGGTTCAATGAAGTTACTGTGAAAAGCCCCTAGTTGCCACATTCCGGCGCCTGTCCGGTGAGGCTGGTACGGGAATCAAACCGTAATGCTGGCCTGCCTTGGTCTGCTTTAAAAGCCAGCGATTTAGCTGAGTGAGCTAAACCAGCCCCTAGTCATTTTCACAGTTATTGGTGTCAGTGTCCGTTGTGGTATCTGTTACATTGAGCGTTTCTTCTTGAGAATTGTAAGAATGATCTGATGTTGCATTGATGTTGGTGACATCAGTCATTTGTGGTTGATTTGATTCCTCTTCTTTGCTTCCTTGGTGCTCCTCTTCTAGAGTCATTTCTGGTTCACTTGAATCATCTGTGATCTCTTTGTGCTCCTCTTCTGGTGCTATTTCTGATTCATTTGAATCACCTTTTGTTTCTTGGTGCACCCCTTCTGGAGTCAAAATCTTCACAATATCATTCTCTTGTGGGTGTTGGTGCTCCTCTTCTGGAGTCAAAATCTTCAAGATTTCTATTGATGTGGTCTCTCTGGACTCTTGGGTAGCCCTCCTCTGATTGTTGAGTGCTTCTGTGCAGACAAGCTGAGATCTTACATGGAACATACGGTGCAGAAGGTCAGTCTCACTGTGATCCTGCACATCCTGTATGGAAATTGTGATTTCTTTGTCACTTGTTTCACATACAGTGTGTAGACATTCAGTGTCTTCTTGTTGGCTAAATAAGCTGAGTAGACTTTCATAGTCTTCTTCTGGTGGCTCAAATAAGCTGGGTAGACTGTCTTCTTGTTGGTTAAATGAGCTGGGTTCTGGTGGCTCAAATAAGCTGGGTAGACTGTCATAGTCTTTTTGTTGTTCATGTGAGCTTGGTAGAATTTCATAGTCTGCTGCGCAGATAAGGTGGATAGACCTTCATAGACTTGTTCATGCATGGCATTCGCTATGGAGTGTTTGCTTGCTTCCATTTTTGAGTCTGCCACAGAGCTGTCTGTAGAGGCTTGCCTCGCTCTTTGTGGAGGCTTGTGTCGCTCTCTCTGTATGGTCTTTCATCGCTCTCTCTGTGGAGTCTTTCATCACTTTCTCTGTGGAGTCTTTCATCGCTCTTTCTGTGGAGTCTCTCATCGCTCTCTCTGTGGAGTCTTTCATTGCTCTCTCTGTGGAATCTGTCATCACTCTCTCTGTGGATTCATGCAGTGTTCTCACTGTAGAGTTGGTCTGTGCTCTCTCAATGGAGTCGTTCTGTGCTCTGTGTGGCGTCATCTTCTTGGGTATTTGACAGATTGCTGTCATCCAATGGATCAACGATCTGGCATGGTATCATGGTATTGGAATCATCTACCATGAGTAGAGTCATGTTGAGCTTTGCAACCGTGTTGCTGATGTAATGATCAGCAGATCTGAATAACTCAGCCATGTCTAAGTAGTACAGTAGTCCCCCGTTATACCGCGCTCCGCAATACCGCGGTTCGCGATATACGGCGGGGGGGCTTATGGACCCCAACTGTCAGCTTCCCTCTCCGGATTAAAGTGAGCCGGCCGCTGAAATTCACTCTGCCGGCTGAAATTGACACTGCCGGCTGCTCCTCTCTCACTGAGATTCAGTGAGAGAGGAGCAGCTCACACAGCCTTGCCTTTGAAACTGACATGCAGCGCAGGGTGCAAGCGCGTGCGGCACATGGGGTACAGACAGCAAGACCTTGTACGTTCCTGGTAAGTTTCTGTGGGTTGTTTTAATTAGATCCACGATGGGGGTTTTTAATTTATTTAAAAATCTATGCATGCGCTCCCCATTGTGAGTCTACGGGTGTCTGACCTCTCCCCCCGCCTCCCGTAGACTCACAATGGGAAGCACATGCATAGATTTTTAAATTAATTTAAAACTCCAATCGTGGATCTAATTAAAACAACCCACAGAAACTTACCAGGAACTTACAAGGTCTTGCTATCTGCACCCCATCTGCTGCACGCGCTTGCAACCTGCGCTGCATGTCACTTTCAAAGGCAAGGCTGTGTGAGCCGCCCCCCATAGACTCACAATGGGAAGCGCATGCATAGATTTTTAAATAAATTTAAAACCCCCATCGTGGATATCCGCGGCTCGGATGCAACGCAGGTGGCTGTCTTGGACCCCAACACCCGCGTTATAAAGGGGGACTACTGTATTGTGCGTATTGTTCGATAGACAAATCATCTCTTTTTGTTTTGGAGTTGTTATCATTCTCTTCATGTTCAATGAACAAATCATCTTCTTGGGTTTTGGATTTGTAATTCTGCACTTCACTTTGGGTGGTGCAGACTGTTGTTCCAGGTAGTTGTGAAAGTTATTTTTAACTGCTGGTGATAGTTTGGGCATTGTTCTGTCTTCTGAAGTAAGCAAATTGGGTTTTGCAGCTTGAAATTAATTTTTGTTCATTTCCATGAATTTCCCATTTAAATGGATGTGGTCCGGGTCCTCTGACGTCATGACACTCGTGACGTCATGTGTAGGAATCGATTGCGCATGAGCAATCCGAGTTTCCTTTACTGTGCGCTCTTTTCGCAACTACGCATGTGCAGAACACTGTTTCGCCGGTTTGCATCTTTTAGGGTAGTGCGCATGTGCGTACTGGCTGGAACACTCTCGCTCAAGGTGGCTGCCAATCAAGTGCTGTTGCATCGAGTGAGATCCTGCCTCTGCCTTGTGGTGAGTGTTCGTGCCGTTTTTACCAATTTTGTTTTCTAGATACTGATTCTGTGTTTGTATAGACTCACAGTATTGATTTTGTTTTTGTTCATAAGCAAGGCATTTTTGTATAGAAGTTTCTAGAGCTAGATACATATCTTGTGAAAGTTCTTCCTTCAAATTTTTGTCAGATCGTCCAGAAATTAATTGATCCATTATCATGGTTTCTCTGAAATCAGCGTAATCACAGCCTTGTGGTATTAACTTGAGATTTGTAATAAAATCAGTGATGGGCTCTCCGTTTCTCTGGCACTAATGACAAGACTTAAATCTTTCCAGCATCTCACCAGACTGACTCTTACAGTATTCATCAAATGTTTTGAGTATTACTTCTAATTTTTTGCTGTCTTCACATTGTAAGTAATTAAAGCAATTATAGACTTCTCTAGCTTCATGCCCTCCTATTGAGAATAGTCGTGCTATTTTCATTGCATTAGAGACAATGCGGAAACCATTAGCTGCAATAAATATTTTGAATATCTGTTCAATTCTTGTCCAGTCGTAATTTAAATTACCAGTTGTTTCAAGCTGCCCTAGAGGTCCAATGAGACCCACAGTTAGTCGTCGAGGATCCATTTGCTGCAAAGACTTCCACGGTCAAATTTCTAGTTTTCTCTTTTTCTTCTCTTTTTGTCTAACCTAATCTAACTAGTTCTGTTAAAGCCACTTGACAGTTACCATGTGTTGTTACCTATGTGATAGGTGACTGATAGAACTGTCAGGTGGGGACCTTGAGAGGATTGTTATCACTAAGGAGGTAGTAATGGGCAAGCTAATGGGGCTAAAGGTAGACAAGTCTCCTGGCCCTGATGGAATGCATCCCAGAGTGCTAAAAGAGATGACTAGGGAAATTGCAAATGCACTAGTGATGATTTACCAAAATTCATTAGACTCTGGGATGGTCCCAGCGGATTGGAAATTAACAAACGTGACACCACTGTTTAAAAAAGGAGGTAGGCAGAGAGCGGGTAATTATAGGCCAGTGAGCTTAACTTCGGTAGTAGGGAAGATGCTGGAATCTATCATCAAGGAAGAAATAGCGAAGCATCTGCATAGAAATTGTCCCATTGGGCAGACGCAGCATGGGTTCATAAAAGGCAGGTTGTGCCTAACTAATTTAGTGGAATTTTTTGAGGACATTACCAGTGCAGTAGATAACGGGGAGCCAATGGATGTGGTATGTAGCCACCTAAGATGGACACTGGGCTAACAAAATGGAGAACTGCTAAGACTGTAGGGAGAAAACAGTTTTAGCCAGGACAAGCAGTCTGCAAAGGCTAATTAGCATTCTGCATGTAACGAAACTAGTTTATGGCCAGGTGGAAGATCTCAACCAAAGGTGTAAATAGCAAAACGCTTTGCACAGTAATGAGGCGATCCAGATCTGGGCACACACAATAGCAACATTTGGGTTTGAATGGATACTTTGAGTGGACCCCCAGACGAAACGGCACCAGAAGTATCCATCACAAAAGACCCTAGAGACCGCCCCACCCATCGAGAAGAGACCCTCAGATTGGGGGATTTGTAAGACATCGATTGGGAAATAACCCAATCGATACATGGCAGGTAAAGGCCCGCCCCGAAAAGGCACGGACATTGGGGGCCCTATAAAGATAGACCCCGCACATGGTTCTGTCTGTTGACTCCGGCTCAGGTCTGTTTTGCTCCGGCCTCGCTGTCTGTTGTTGCTCCGGCTTGCTGTTTCGACTCCGACTCCAGCCTCCAGATCCTGTCTTCCATCACCAGCCGTTGAGCACCAACCATCGTTCAGTAAGTGCCGAAACGACGCTCGCTACGTGAACCCGGCATTACTTATACATTATTCGACTATTAGCGAACAGAAGGTGCAGCCCAGAAAGGAACAAAGGCCTTGTCCCCTGACCTTGCTGGTTCCTACTTAGATAAGTATTTAGTCGTTTAATAGTAGAAATAAGTATTAGTCTTTAGCGTGTGCATGCGTATTTATTATATTTGTATAATAAATATTAATCGTTTGAACTTACTAATCGGTGTATAGTTTTATTACTTTGAACCTGACCTTGAAATACTTGTGAGGTGTCTAGATACGGCACCTGACGACTCCGAGCTGAAAATACACACACAGAGCTGTAGCAGTGTTAAGCACACGGCCTTTAAACGGAGGCGTGTTAATACACTCCAATAAACGCGTAATACACTCAAGTAAAACATGCAACATTTAGTGGCGACTCCGCCGGGACCCGGTTACAAGTGGCACCCCCACTCCGTCGAGGACCCTGAAATTTGAATTAGAAATCTGAGTAAAGAAAAAGGAAAGAAATCACAAGTATTCAAGGTGTTCAAACGAATAAACGTAATTCGGAAGTGTGTTTAGTGCATGCGTACTAACAGGTTGTAAGTGCAACGTGCCGTCCTGATAAGAGAAGAATCAGAGAAGCAGGTAGAGGCTTTGCAAAGGCAATGCTCTGACCTAAAGGCAGCTTTTAGAGCACTCCATGCTGCCACCACAGAACAAAGACAGAGTACAGTAGACCATGCAAAATGCAGGAAGCAGATTGCGGAGCTGCAATCGCTGCTTTGAGTGCAGAATGGGTTCCAAAGCACCTTTGGAACGCAGTTAGATGAGGAGAATGCCCCAGACTGGAAGGAATTAAGCGAAACAGCGCAGCGTTATGTTCAGGGAACATGTGCGCCAGCAGCGCAGCAGAAAAGACAAGCACCCCAACCCCCCACAGATCAGATAGTTACCGCACCAATGAATCCAGTCACCACCCAGAGGAAAGCGACCGCAGAAGGCGCACCCGATATCACTTACACCACCCCCTTAACTGTAACCCAACTCAGGGACGCGTGTGAGAAGATCACTCTGTTTCTCCCCACCGCAGACCCCCACCAATTTTTCGCAAAAGTAAAGCAACAGGCAACCATGTACGGCCTGGACGAGAGAGAGCAGGTTAAGCTCACGGTTCTGAGTTTAGACCAATCGGTAGTAGCAGCCCTCCCCGACCCACAGAACGTTGGCGGAGGCACCCAAGAGGAAATGCACACCTCCATTTTAGATGCCATAGGGTATAATCGAGGTGACCCAGTCGAAGGACTTAACAAGTGCCGACAAAAGAAAACCGAGCACCCCACAGCATTTGCAGGAAGGCTGTGGATCCATTTTAACGCAGTTTTCGGCGATTTAAATAGAGCCCATTTGAACCGAGAAAATATGGTTAAATGGACGCGCACCATAATTTCCCATGCCACCGATGCAGGACAGAGTGCTTGCAACAGCTATGACCCCTCAGAAGAGGCCCATAATGAGAAGTGGGTCCTGAAAAGATTGTCCCGCGCTTGGGAGCAATCAGTTCAGGGCAGAGGCAAAGTGAAATCCCCAGAAGAAGCTCAGGCTGCAGCGGACATTCAGGCAGTGAGAGAGCACCAAAACCCCACGTGGGTAAATAAAGGAAAGAACAGCCCTCCACAGAAGTCGCAGGAATGCTACAACTGTGGCCAGTTAGGACATTGGGCTAAGGAATGTAATGCACCCAGAGATCACAGAGAGGCCAGCAGACAGGCACTCTGAATAGGAATAAAGCCAAACCGATCCATAGCATAGGGATCCAGTCAGGACAGACCAATGTGGATGGGACGGACTGACGGTGTTCGGTCTCCCCCACTTGGGTCTGTGACACTCTTTGGGATCAATCCGGAAGACCGGTAGTCACAGCAAAGGTTAGAGGGAAGCCCATAGAGTTACTTTGGGACACAGGAGGGTCCCGCACCACGATTAATTCCACCACCACGGCACAGGCAGACACGTGGCCGACCACCTCCACCATCACACTTAGCGGTTTCACAGGACACTCGCAGCAGGGACACATTACAGCACCCGTAGCAATCCAGCTAGGGAACATTTCCACAAAACACCCCGTCGTTCTAGTAAATCTTCCCCGGACAGCAGAACACATCCTGGGGATAGATTTCATGAATGCCCATAGCCTGTCGTTCGACCCAGTTAACCAGTGTGTCTGGCGAATGGCGAGATCAGACAGAGCACCCGCTACCCTCACAGTAGGAGACTACGCTAATCGGATTAGCGCAGTAGGAGACTATTCATTTGACCTGACTACACTAAACACGGACAGACAAGTAAAGGCAGTATTACACAAACATAGGACAGCATTTGCCAGTCACCGGCACGACTGCGGCAGAATGACTGGACAAATTCACGTTACCGGACCTGACCCCCGACCACAGAAACAATATAGATTTCCCCTAGAAGCAGAGGGTGAAATAGAGAAAGTGATAGGTAGCTTATTGGAGCAAGGTGTGCTTAGAACAGTAGCCTCGACCAATAATGCCCCTATTTGGCCAGTGAGAAAGCCCGACGGATCATGGCGTCTGACCATCGATTATCGGGAACTCAATAAAGTAACCCCAGCAGTAGCCCCCATGGTAGCAACAAGTCCCGAGACCATGCTCAAACAGGGACTCAACTCCAAATATTTCACGGTATTGGACATTAGCAACGGCTTCTGGTCAATCCCATTGGCAAAGGCGTGCCAGTACAAATTTGCCTTCACTTTCAAAGCACAACAGTATACGTGGACATGCCTTCCACAAGGATTCCACAATTCCCCCTCCATTTTCCACCGACAGCTGGCGAATGGTCTAGAAAAATTTTCCCGCCCCGAATGTCTGGTACAGTATGTGGACGACCTACTACTGCAGACAGACACAAAGGCAGAGCACATTACGCTTCTGGCCGAGCTCCTGGAACTTTTAACCTCAATTGGCTGTAAAGTTAACCTAAGAAAGGCCCAGATTTTGGAACACAAAGTGATGTATTTGGGTACAGTCATCACACACGGCAAACGCGAGATCGAATTCAAAAGAATTGATTCGATTGTCAAATTGCCCCTTCCCCAGAATGTTTCAGCCCTCCGGTCATTCTTAGGACTGGTTGGTTATTGTCGGAACCACATCGACGGATTCGCGACAAAGGCAGCCCCACTCTCAGACCTCCTTAAGAAAGGAGCCACCTGGGAATGGCTTCCACAGCATACAGAGGCTGTGGAGGAGTTAAAGAAAGCCCTTAGCGCAGCACCCGCGCGACAAGTCCCAGACCACCTTTCCCCTATGCAATAGAGGTAGCGAGCACAGATCTGACCCTCTCGGCCGTGTTACTTCAGGAACGGCACGAGCAGCTAAGACCAGTGGCTTATGCCTCCCGACTTTTAGACCCAGTGGAACAAGGATTTTCAGCCTGCGAGAGGCACCTCCTTGCAGTTTTCTGGGCAGTTCAGTACTTCTCGTACATTACCGGACTCAACCCCATCACTATTTTGACCGAGCACACCCCCACACAGTTACTCCCAGACGGTCGACTGAAGGACGGTTCAGTTAGCCAGATTAGGGCAGCTAGGTGGACACTACTCTTACAAGGACGGGACATTACAGTAAAACGGACCCGCACACACACATTTTTAGCCGACAACCTCCAATATCCAGGACAGCCCCATGAATGTGAAATTGTAGCACCCCTACACAACACAGGACCCTTCATAGCGAAGACACCCCCCAGGAAGATAGGGAACCCAAAACAAAGCCCCCAACACACAGACACGTGTGGACCACTACGGATATACGTGGACGGTTCATCCACGGTTTTAGAAGGTGAGCGTATCACTGGATGCGGCATCTATGTCGAGGACGCGCAGGGTCGCGCACTCGAAGAAATAGCGTTAAAATTGCCAGGTCACTTAGGCGCGCAGGCAGCAGAGCTCGCGGCCATAGCGTACATAGTGGACCACCCCGATTCTTTCCCCAGCCCGGCGGACATATATTCGGACAGTCTATATGTCTGCAACAGTTTGACAGATTTTCTACCCCTGTGGAGGACACGAGGTTTTGTCTCCGCAGACGGGAAACCCCTTCCATCAGCCCCTTTACTCCGCCACATTTTAGATAAATCGAAGGACAGAACCTTCGGCATTATAAAAGTTAGAAGCCACCATAGGTCATCCCCCCCTGGGAATGTAAAAGCCGACGCACTGGCTAAGGCAGGTTCCAGGCGAGGACACTTGTGGACGCCACCAGCTAGCGCCCCTGTGAGCGCAGTTCAAGTCTCACAGACCGATATCAAGGATTTAGCTGAAGCACAGAAGCAGGATGAGGATCTCAGGGAGATTTTTAAAGGCAACTTTGTGCCTCAGTTTGACAAATTTAGACACGCACTGACCACACATGAGGGTGTGATCATCAAGGACCAGCTTTATGTGGTCCCGCAGCAGGACAGGAATCAAATGATTGCCTTGTTCCATGACGGGCATGGACATCAAGGAATCGACCCGACCACGAGGCACCTCAGGCAGCTCTGTTGGTGGCCTAACCTAAGGACAGATGTAACCCACTACATCAAGAATTGCCTTATTTGTGCCCAGAATAACCCGGAGAGGTATTCAAAAAAGGCACAGCTTCGGCACACTCGACCAGTTAATGGCCCCTGGACAAACCTCCAGATCGACTTTATAGGACCATTGCCCCCTTGTAGGAATGGCTATAAATACGTTCTGGTGGTAATCGATACCTTTACCAAATGGGTAGAGGCATTCCCCTCAAGAACGAATACAGCTAAGACAACTGCAAAGATCCTGCCCCACCACATCTTCACGAGATGGGGTTTACCCAGAAGTATAGATTCGGACCAGGGATCTCAGTTCACAGGACGTGTCATGAAGAACGTCCTGACCATATTCGGCATCAAACAAAACTTTCATATTGCGTATCACCCACAGTCCAGCGGGATTGTAGAGCGCATGAATCGGACCCTAAAATCCACACTTAGAAAAATGGTTCAAGAGAACAACTCAACATGGGATTCAGTGCTCCCATTTGCACTCATGTTTATCAGAAATACAGTTTCAACTTCCACAGGATACACACCACACACACTCATGACCGGACGCCCTATGAAAGGTACAGAATTCCTTTTAGGACTGAACATGACTAGCCCCGAAGTGACGGCCCTCACACATGAAAAGGCAGTTAAAGACCTGGTTGAGACTGTGAGGTCTGCACAGATCGCAGCCGCAGTTCAACTAGGGAAACGGCGTAGACAAAGCACAGCTTGCTTTAACAAGACCGTACACCCCACAGAATTCCAGGTTGGGCAACAGGTAATGCTATCTGTATACAACCCCAGCAGTTTTTTGGCACCAAAATATTCCGGCCCATATTCAATTTCGGATAAAATTAGCCCCTCAGTTTACAAGATAAAATATCCCAATGGAAAGACCGCGTGGTTCCATATCAACCAGCTAAAGGCATATGGAACACAGTCCAACCATGCACACCATGTCCTGCTAGACGCAGCAGAACACCTCGCCCCGCCCACTAGAGACACGTTTCCACCATCCCCCTCACAGACCAGTTCTTCATCGGACTCGCCCACGACTCCGCCCACTGACCACGACAGACCACGCCCCAAAACGCCCACAAGCTGCCACAGCAGAGACAGTGAAACTGACACTGACTCTGAGGACAGCCACAGCACACCACACTACAGCCCACACTGCAGCGACTATGACCCTGACTCCAGTGACCCCATGGAAGTCACTTATATTAAAAACCCAGACCCACCACCCGACCCCGACTACCCCGACAATACCCATTCACTTTTAGACCCAACACTCTGGCACAGGGACAATTCGTACCGACTTGTCCGCAACGACGAAAGTGACCCCCGGTCACACAATTACAAAATTGCATGCCTGATCCACACAAGGGTGTGGGATCCGGGAGAGCAGGACGACACGGTGTCTGAATCCCGATACGGCAACCCCTTTGTGACCCTGTTCACAGAGACAGATGAAAAGTGAGGTGTCCAGATGATGTAAAATAGGAACCGCTTGAGGGAAGCGATATCCTTTCTGATGGAACCTGCACGTATGTTTTGTTTGTTAGTTTATGTTGTTTGTTTCAATGTTACTGGTTCAGTTGGAGGCTGGACACCTTCTTTTCAGCTGAAAAGATTGTGACCACCTCGCACGCACTTTAGTTTGTCCGCAGATACCTCTGAGAACTTTCTATGGTGACCAGCTCACCTTATCGGCTACACTGTCTGAAGCCCAGCTCAATTTTCAAAAGGAGCATCTTGGCTCCTCCCTTGTTTTTAGGTGCCCCTCTATTCGGCGAATAGAGGCTGCAAATCCACGGTAAACACATTCTTGCCCGTTTAATCCAGGTTACTCAGGCAGTGGACAAACGGCACTGAGGACCCGCCCTGTCTGAGAACCCACTTTGGTCAGCCAAGCTCGGGTATGGCACAGCACACCTTACCCGGGGATCCCATTCAAATCGTACCCGTAGCGGCCCATACGCAACCCATTCGACCTTTTCTTTCAAATTTGTTTTCATTTTTCGTCAGGCAGCCCTTAGGCCGCCATCCCACATGCTATTTACATCCAGGAACATTCGGATGGTAAATTAGCAAAGCCTGCGAGACGGCTCGTAGGAGGAAAGTTGTTAGGTGTATTCTGTTCATTAAATACGCTTTTGAAAAAAAAAATGAGGGGAGTCACAGGGTGTGACTTGGCCAGTCATTTTAATGGGTCAATTGGAATTAGAGGACAGATATACTAACAAGTACGGATATTAAACTGTGTATTGACAGATACTGTGCTTGATCCCATAGCTTTCAAAGGACGAAAGAGGGTTCACAGCAAGGATCGACCATACAGGAGGAAGAGAAAGAGAACGAAGAGAAGACCATGATGGAAGCCTACCTATTACTGTTAAATGTTGTATTTGTACATGTGTGGAAGCAAGGCACGTTTCCCCCACAACCCCCGCCGTCAATGTTTCCCTCACACCAACTCCCCCGTGCTCAGCTCTGATCAGTGAAGTTCAGACCTGGTGCACAAAATTTATGACATGGTACTCCATGCCCCTCAACCGTCTATGGAGTTCGATCCCCTATTTTTCGGTTTCATCAATCCCCCTTGCCCCTTGATGAATAAAGCACTATGTGAATAAAAGATACCCATGTATTATATTGTCCTGGACTCGACTGCCGAGTCAGGAAATGTTATGTAATGTGGTATGAATGAATAAGGTTTAGACTGTAATAAAATGTTTAAGGTAAGATAAGGATAGTTGTGATAGGTAGAGGTTCCCGCTTTTGGTAATGCATGTCCCCTTTGACATAGCGGCAAATAGAGATGTCAGGTAAAAATTTTTCTTCCCATAGTCAAGGACAGATTAGACGCCCAGGAACTTGCCGAGGTCAGGGAACACAAAGAAGGCACCCAGAAGCACTCGAAGCAACGTGCATAGGTGATCCTTCACAATTTTTATTGTGAGGATCACAAGGAGGGAATGTAGCCACCTAAGATGGACACTGGGCTAACAAAATGGAGAACTGCTAAGACTGTAGGGAGAAAACAGTTTTAGCCAGGACAAGCAGTCTGCAAAGGCTAATTAGCATTCTGCATGTAACGAAACTAGTTTATGGCCAGGTGGAAGATCTCAACCAAAGGTGTAAATAGCAAAACGCTTTGCATAGTAATGAGGCAATCCAGATCTGGGCACACACAATAGCAACATTTGGGTTTGAATGGATACTTTGAGTGGACGCCCAGACGAAACGGCACCAGAAGTATCCATCACAAAAGACCCTAGAGACCGCCCCACCCATCGAGAAGAGACCCTCAGATTGGGGGATTTGTAAGACATCGATTGGGAAATAACCCAATCGATACATGGCAGGTAAAGGCCCGCCCCGAAAAGGCACGGACATTGGGGGCCCTATAAAGATAGACCCCGCACATGGTTCTGTCTGTTGACTCCGGCTCAGGTCTGTTTTGCTCCGGCCTCGCTGTCTGTTGTTGCTCCGGCTTGCTGTTTCGACTCCGACTCCAGCCTCCAGATCCTGTCTTCCATCACCAGCCGTTGAGCACCAGCCATTGTTCAGTAAGTGCCGAAACGACGCTCACTACGTGAACCCGGCATTACTTATACATTATTCGACTATTAGCGAACAGAAGGTGCAGCCCAGAAAGGAACAAAGGCCTTGTCCCCTGACCTTGCTGGTTCCTACTTAGATAAGTATTTAGTCGTTTAATGGTAGAAATAAGTATTAGTCTTTAGCGTGTGCATGCGTATTTATTATATTTGTATAATAAATATTAATCGTTTGAACTTACTAATCGGTGTATAGTTTTATTACTTTGAACCTGACCTTGAAATACTTGTGAGGTGTCTAGATACAGCACCTGGCGACTCCGAGCTGAAAATACACACACAGAGCTGTAGCAGTGTTAAGCACACGGCCTTTAAACGGAGGCGTGTTAATACACTCCAATAAACGCGTAATACACTCAAGTAAAACGTGCAACAGGTACATCTGGATTTCCAGAAAGCTTTTGACAAGGTGCCACATAAAAGGTTGCTGCATAAGATAAAGATGCATGGCATTAAGGGTAAAGTAGTAGCATGGATAGAGGATTGGTTAATTAATAGAAAGCAAAGAGAGGGGATTAATGGGCGTTTCTCTGGTTGGCAACCAGTAGCTAGTGGTGTCTCTCAGGGATCAGTGTTGGGCTCACAACTGTTCACAATTCACACAGATAATTTGGAGTTGGGGACCAAGGGCAATGTGTCCAAGTTTGCAGATGGCACTCAGATGAGTGGTAAAGCAAAAAGTGCAGAGGATACCGGAAGTCTGTAGTGGGATAGGTTAAGTGAATGGGTTAGGGTCTGGCAGATGGAATACAATGTTGACAAATGTGAGGTTATCCATTTTGGTAGAAATAACAGCAAAAGGGATTATTATTTAAATGATAAAATATTAAAGCATGCTGCTGTGCAGAGAGACCTTGGTGTGCGAGTGCATAGGTCACAGAAAGTTGGTTTACAGGTGCAACAGGTGATTAAGAAGGCAAACTGAGTTTTGTCCTTTATTTCTAGAGGGACAGAGATTAAGACTAGGGCGGTTATGCTGCAATTGTATAAGGTGTTTGTGAGGCCACACCTGGAGTATTGTGTTCAGTTTTGGTCTCCTTACTTGAGAAAGGACGTACTGGCGCTGGAGGGTGTGCCGAGGAGATTCACCAGGTTAATCCCAGATCTGAAGGGGTTGGATTATGAGGAGAGGTTGAGTAGACTGGGACTGTACTCGTTGGAATTTAGAAGGATGAGGGGGGGATCTTACAGAAACATATAAAATTATGAAGGGAATAGATTAGATTGATGCGGGCAGGTTGTTTCCACTGGCGGGTGAAAGCAGAACTAGGGGGCATATCCTCAAACTAAGGGGAAGTAGATTTAGGACTGAGTTTAGGAGGAATTCTTCACCCAAAGGGTTGTGAATCTCTGGAATTCCTTGCCCAGTGAAGCAGTTGAAGCTCCTTCATTAAAAGTTTTTAAGGTAAAGCTAGATACTTTTTGAAGAATAAAGGGATTAAGGGTTATGGTGTTCGGGCCGGCAAGTGGAGCTGAGTCCACAAAAGATCAGGCATGATCTAATTGTAAGAAGTCTTACAGCACCAGGTTAAAGTCCAACAGGTTTGATTCAAACACGAGCTTTCGGAGTGCAGCTCCTTCCTCAGGTGAATGGCGAGGTATGTTCCAGAAACATTTATAGAGACGAAGTCAGAGATGCTGGACAATGCTTGGAATGCAGGCATTTGCAGGCAATCAAATCATTACAGATCCAGGGAGAGGGATAATCACAGGTTAAAGAGGTGTGAATTGTCTCAAGCCCGAACAGTTGGTAGGATTTTGCAAGTCCAGGCCTGATGGTGGGGGCTGGATGTAATGCGACATGAATCCAAGATCCCTGTTGAGGCCGCACTCATGCGTGCGGAACTTAGCTGTAAGTTTTTGCTCAGCAATTCTGTGTTGTCGCGTGTCCTGAAGACCGCCTTGGAGAACGCTTACCCGGAGATCAGAGGCTGAATGCCCTTGACTGCTGAAGTGTTCCCCGACTGGAAGGGAACATTCCTGCCTGGTGATTGTCGCACGATGCCCGTTCATTCGTTGTCGCAGTGTCTGCATGGTCTCGCCAATGTACCACGCTTCGGGTCGCACGAGTCAACCAATGTAGTCTACCTCTTACGCTGCAGGAAAGGATGTCCCATCAACCACTTCGCCTATTTCCCTCGCTGCCTCCCTTTGTCTGAGCTGCTGAGCAATCAACCTACTGGCCTTTTCCCCATGTACACCACTGCCTTCACCTTCCTGAGTTCCTCCACTGCCTTTCCTGTAGTTCACAAACTAAATTCTGCCTGCAGCCTCCGGCGTTCCCTCAACAGCCCTGGCTCTGGAGCCTTCACATACTTCCTATCCACTCGTAGGCTCTCTCTTACCAGTCGGGCGTTTCTGACCTATCCGTCCTGTCCCTGTGAGTCCGGATCTAGATCAGCTCCCCTCTCACCACCGCCTTCAGTACTTCCCAGATCACCGCTGCTGAGACCTCCCCTGTATCGTTTACCTGCAGGTAGTTCAGCAGGTACTTCCTCTAACTCTCGCAGACCACTTTGTCCGCCAACAGCCCCACGTCCAATCTCCACTGTGGGCGCTGCTTACTGGTCCATACTGACCTGCAGGTCCACCCAGTACGGAGCATGGTCCAATATCGTAATTGCTGAATTGCCCGTATCCACCACCCTCGCCAACAGGGCCCTGCCCACAAAAAAGAAATTTATCCAGGATTACACCTTGTGAACGTGGGAGAAGAAAGAAAATTCCCTGGCTCTCGGCTGCCTAAATCTCCACGGATCCACCCCCTCCCACCTGCTCCATGATCCATTTCGGCTCCTTTGCCATTGCTGGCACCTTGCCCGTTCTCGAACATGACCGGTCCAGGCCTTGATCAATAACCATGTTGAAATCCCCACCCATAATCAGCCTGTGCGATCATCCCAGGTTGAGGGTCCCACTGAACTCTGGGAAAGGTTGACAGGGTTTATTGCTGCTGTTGCACGGTATGAAAATTCAACAAAATATTTTTCCCCCACAAAAGCCAGGGTAAAAGTGATGTAAAAACAAAAAATGCTGAAAATGCCCAGCTGGTCTGGCAACACCTGAAGAGGGAGAAAAAAAAGTCAACAGGTTTTAAGCAGATGTGAGGTGATTTAAAAAAGTGGGAAGGTCTGTCACAGGGTGGAAGGCAGGAGAAATTAAATGACAAAAGAGTTGTCAATGTGGGGAATGGGACAAGATGTGGCCAGAGGAGGCGTGAATCACAGAATAATGAGCAGCTGCTGTCTCAAAGCAGAAACAAGAGAAAAATGGGTTAAAATCAAAACTTGCAAAGGGAAAGGAACCAAAATGGGGCCTGGATAATGATGTAAAATTGTTGAACACGGTGGTGAGTCTAGGATGTTGCAAAGCACCTCCTCGGAAGTTGTGAACGTGTTTGTCAAACTCTATTGGAATAATGCTGCTGATCAAGGACAGAGAGATCAGCAAGACAGCAAGGCTAAATAAAGGAGATGCTGTTGGATACTGACATAAAGTAGAGCGACTTCACATGTCGGGGTAATGGGTTAGGAGTGGGGGCATGGGATTGAAGAAAGTTACTGCAAAGGGTCACTAAACTCAACAGTAGAAACAGATCCAAAAAATATGTGTTTCACTGGAGAATGAAGTTTGAGGAATATTGCGAGTCAATCAGGTAACATTCCATAAAATACGGGCAGGTTTACTGCGGTTGATTATCTTTTCCATGTCACCTTACTTACTGTGTAAAGAAATTATAGTGCACCCAGTTACTGTTTTTTTTCCAATTCAGGGGGAATTTAGCGTGGCCAATCCACCTAACGTGCAAATCATTGGGTTGGGGGGGTGAAACCCACGCAGACATGGGGAGAATGTGCAAACTCCACACGCACAGCAACCCGGGCTGGGATTCGAACCCGGCTCCTCATGGAACATGGAACATAGAACAGTGCAGCAGAGAACAGGGGCTTCGGCCCTCGATGTTGTGCCGAGCATTGTCCGAACACAAGATTAAGCGATCCCACTCCATGTCATTCTGGTGTGCTCCATGTTCCTATCTAATGACTACTTGAAAGTTCCTAAAATGTCTGACTCCACTATCACAGCAGGCAGTCCATTCCACACCCTAACCGCTCTCTGAGTAAAGAACCTACCTCGGACATCCCTCCTATATCTCCCACCCTGAATCTTATCGTTATGCCCCCTTGTAACAGCTACATCCACCCAAGGTAATAATCTCTAACCCCCTCATCATTTTCTCAACCTCTTATGTCACCTCTCATCCTCCTCCGCTACAAAGAGAAAAGCTGTAACTCCCTCAACCTTTCCTCAAAAGACCTATCCTGCAATCCAGGCAGCATCCTGGTAAATCTCCTTTGCACCCTTTCCAATGCTTCCACATCCTTCCTGTAATGAGGTGACCAGAACTGCACACAATGCTCCACATGTGGTCTCAGCAGGGTGAGGAATATTTGCAGCATAACCCCGCGGCTCTTAAACTCAAGCCCCCTGTTATTAAACGCTCAGACACTATAAGCCTTCTTCACAGCTCTATCCACATGAGTGGCAACCTTCAGCGATATGTGGACATGAATCCCAAGATCTCTGTTCCTCCACATTCCTCAGTGGGCAGTACGGTAGCATGGTGGATAGCATAAATGCTTCACAGCTCCAGGGTGCCAAGTTCGATTCCCGGCTGGGTAATTGTCTGTGCGGAGTCTGCACGTTCCCCCCATGATTGGGTGGGTTTCGTCCGGGTGCTCCGGTTTCCTCCCACAGTCCAAAGATGTGTGGGTAAGGTGGATTGGCACGGCTAAATTGCCCTTAGTGTCCTAAAAAAATTAGGTTGGGGGGGGGGTTGTTGGGTTACGGGTATAGGGTGGATACAGGGGTTTGAGTAGGGTGATCATTGCTCGGCACATCGAGGGCCGAAGTTCTGTGCTGTACTGTTCTATGTCTATGTTCAGAACCCTGCTGTTGTCCCTGAAATGAAATGAAATGAAAATCGCTTATTGTCACGAGAAGGCTTCAATGAAGTTACTGTGAAAAGCCCCTAGTTTCCACATTCGATCGTCTGTCCGGGGAGGCTGGTACGGGAATCGAAACGTGCTGCTGGCCTGCTTGGTCTGCTTTAAAAGCCAGCGATTTAGCAGAGTGAGCTAAACCAGCCCCTCGTGAGCTAAACCAGCCCCTTTTCCACTAAAATGAATCACCTCGCACTTATCAGGGTTAAACTCCATCTGCCATTTTTCGGCCCAGCTCTGCATCCTAACAATGCCATTGACAAAAATCACAAATGGCAGAGGACCCAGCACTGATCCCTGTGGTACACCGCTGGTAACTGGTCTCCAGTCTGAACATTTGCCATCCATCACCACCCTCTGTCTTCTCAGTGCCGCAGTCCCAGTGCTAGCCACTGTGCCACATGCCACCCCTTTCACCTTCAGCAAAACGGGATGGGCCAATATTGTTTCAAATTCCCTAAAAACAAACATCACTAGTTTAACTTAAATGGATAGCAATCTGCTGATGTCATCCAGTAAAGATACTTGAGACTGTTAAACTATGTTAGATAAATACAAATGTGATTATTATTTCCCTTTGTATAGACAAGTTACGCCCAGGTAGTGGGGAAATGGGGTGAGGCCAATCATTTTTCTATGAGGAATAGATAAGGGGTTGGGGAAGCGGGTCCATCAATAAAAGAGGAGGCAAGTTGAAGGAGGCATAGATTAATCGGGGGTTGGGTTATCACTGCTGCCTCACAGCACCAGAGAACTGGGTTCAATTCCTGCCTCCGTAGATTGTCTGTGTGGTGCTTGTACATTCTCTCCGTGTCTTTGTGGGTTTCCTCTGGGTCCTCCGATTTCCTCCCACAGTCCAAAGATGTGCAATTTAGGTGGATTGGTCATGCTACATATTCCCAGATGGGCCGGTTAGGGGGGTTTCAGGGATTGGGCAGGGGAGTGGGCCTAATTAGGTTCCTCTTTCAGAGGGTAGGTGCAGACACACAAGGCCAAATAGCCTCCTTCTGCACTGTCGGAATTCTATGGTTTTATAGATTTATCTGGCTGAAGGTGCTGTATGGCCCAGGAATATTGGGCACAAGCAGGCTAGCCAATGAAGCCAATAGATACACTTTGCTACAGCAGAAGCAGCGAATCCAGAGGAACATACTAATCCCAAACCCCAGCCTGAAGGTCATTGTGATCTGCTGCACATCACAATATGCAGCATGTGCTTTCCATGTCACTTTGTCCTCTTTTCAATATTTGAAGATAATTGCTAAGTGGGTAGGAAAGACAAATGGAGATGTTTATATACTAAAGACTTACATGTATGCTCAGAGCCTAAGACGTCTTCACTTTCCTTCTTGTCTGGGTAGATGGCAGTAAGGGTAACATCATATGAGGTGTCAGGATCCAGGTTATCTAAAACCTGGATTGTCTCATTGCCATTGAAAATCTTCTGGAAAAATAGGCATAAAGCGAAGGTCAAGATTTGTTCAGTGCATGAAACCAATTTGTTTTCTGCAAACTGATTCCCTTAATTAAATGGGGATGTTTGAATTTGATATCACTCAGGGGGCCGCAAGGACCTTAAAATCCTTTACCAACCCTTGGCTGCAGCCACCTTTCCCAGTGGCATTCCCTCGTGGTTTTAGGAATAAACTTAGGAATAAACTAATTCGGACTGTTTTGTTCATTACGTAAATGCTCTTCTTTGAGTGGGAACTGAGCCCAACATCTCAATACTAAAGAGCATATGGTCCGTGCGGAAAGCAGTTTTCTGATCACCTTCTAGTACAGTAATGCCATTCAGAAAGAATGCGCTGATGTTTTTGCAGGTTATGATTTCAAGAGCTCATCCCACACAACTGAGTTTTGGCCAATCTCCAAATTTTCCAGTTCTGCCCGTGACTGCGTGTCAACGTTGGGAATGGAAAATACCTGCTGTTTTCAGTGTGATCATGCCACCACGACCAGCAGAGAATGTAACTCATTAGCAAGTGTGGAAAGGATTACAAGAATACAATGAAAAATCGTTGCTGGAAAGGAGGAACATTTTCACACATATACAGATCTGTCTGACAGCGGTTTTGTTTCACACTCGCATGTTGCAAGGCAAATTTGAAAATCAGCTGGAGCTACACAGAAGCAGAAAGTATGGATTTCATCACCTCTTTTTTGTCCCCTCCTGCAGATGGAACCCAGCTGACTCTGTACTGGTCCGCCTCCTCCGATCCATGATCCCAGTTCATCCGGAAACTGTTCCTCGTGATGTCTGAGAAGCGTAGGTTTGATGGTGCTGGGATAGTCGCTGTGGGAGAAGAATGAGACCTTAAATGTACACATGTAGCAGAAAGGTAACAGAATCTGACGGAGTAGAAATGGTTAGGAAAGGGAGGATAACTGAGCAAAGATTTGAGATACTGTTGCAGGCAGGGCATTCCACGGCCTTACTACTCTCTGAGTAAAGAACCTACCTCGGACATCTGTCCTGTATCTATCTCCCTCAATTGAAAGCGATGTACCCTCGTTCTAGAAATCACCACTCGAGGAAAAAGGTTCTCACTGTCCACCGTATCTAATCCACTGATCATCTTGTCTGCCTCAATTAAGTCACATCTGAACCTTCTTCCCTCTAATGAGAACAGCCTCTAGTCCCTTTGCCTTCCCTCATTATGTCTTCCCTCCATAACAGGCAACATTCTGATGAATCTCCTCTGCACCCTTACCAATGCTTCCATATTGTTCCTGTAATGCAGTGACCAGAATTGCACGCAACACTCCAAATGTGGCCACACCAGAGTTTTGTGCAGCTGCAATTTGACATCATGGCTCTGAAACTCAATCCATCTGCCAATAAAAGCTAACACACCGTCCGCCTTCTTATCAACCCTATCAACCTGGGTGGCAACTTTCAGGGATCTATGTACATGGACAACGACATCTCTCTGCTCATCCACACTCCCAAGAAACTCACCATTAGCCCAGTACTCTGTCTTCCTGTTATTCCTTCCAAAATGTATCACCTCACGCTTTTCTGCATTAAACTCTATTTGCCATCTCTCAACCAGCTCTGCAGCTTATCTCTGTCCCTCTGTAACTTGCAACATCCTTCCACACTGTCCATAACTCCACCCCTGTAGTGCCATCTGCAAATTTAGTCACCCATCCTTGTACGCCCTCCTCCAGTTCATTTATAAAAATGACAAACAGCAGTGACCCCAAATGTACTAGTGTACACCACTAGTAACTGAACTCCGGCTGAACATTTCCAATCAACTTTGTCTTCTTCCAGCTAGCCAATTTCTGATCCAAACTGCTAAATCACCCTGAATCCCATGCCTCTGTAAATTCTACGATAGCCTACCATGGGCAACCATATCAAACGCTTTACTGAATTCATGTACACCAATCAACTGCTTTCCGCTCGACCACCTGTTTGGTCACCTTCTCAAAGAACTCAATAAGGTTTCTGAGGCACGACCTACCCTTCACAAAACTGTTTTGACAATCGCTAATCAAATTATTCCTTTCCAGATGATTATAAATCCTATCTGTTATGAACCTTTACAAGACATTGCCCAGTAGTAAGTAAGGTTGACTTCTCTATAGTTACCGGGGTTATCTCTATTCCCCTTCTAGAACAAGGGGACAACATTTGCTGTCCTCCAACCTACTGGCACTATTCCTGTAGGTAAAGATAATATAAAGATGAAAGCTAAAGGCTCAGCAATCTCTTCCCTTAATTCACAGAGAATCCTGGGATAAATCCCATCAAGCTCAGGGAACGTATCTGTTTTCACACTGGCCAGAATTGCTAACACCTCCTCCTTATGAACCTCAAGCCCTTTAAGTCTAGCAGCCTGTACCACATTATTGTCCTCAACATCATCGTCTTTTTCCTGTGTGAATACTGACGAAAAAGTTTCATTCAGCACCTCTCCGATCTCCTCGGACTCCACGCACAACTTCCCTTGACAGGCCCACCTCTTAACCGAGTCATTCTTTTATTCCTGACATACCTATAGAAAGCTTTAAGTTTATCCTTGATCCTACCTGACAAAGACTTCTCTTGTCCCCTCCTGGCTCTTCTTAGCTCTCTGTTTAGATCCTTCCCAGCTAACTTGTAACTCTCGAGCGCCCTAACTGAACCTTCACATCTCATCTTTACATAATCCTCCTTCTTCCTCTTGACAAGTAGAACATAGAACATAGAACAGTACAGCACAGAACAGGCCCTTCGGCCCTCGATGTTGTGCCGAGCAATGATCACCCTACTCAAACCCACGTATCCACCCTATACCCGTAACCCAACAACCCCCCCCCTAACCTTACTTTTTAGGACACTACGGGCAATTTAGCATGGCCAATCCACCTAACTCGCACATCTTTGGACTGTGGGAGGAAACCGGAGCACCCGGAGGAAACCCACGCACACACGGGGAGGACGTGCAGACTCCGCACAGACAGAGACCCAGCCGGGAATCGAACCTGATACCCTGGAGCTGTGAAGCATTTATGCTAACCACCATGCTACCGTGCTGCCCACATTCAACTACTTTAGTAAACCACGGTTCCCTCGCTTGACCACTTCCTCCGTGCCTGACAGGCACATAAGAACATAAGAACTAGGAGCAGGAGTAGGCTACATGGCCCCTCGAACCTGCTCCACCATTCACTGAGATCATGGCTGATCTTTTGTGGACTCAGCTCCAGGGGCAGCACGGTCGCATGGTGGTTAGCATAATTGCTTCACAGCTCCAGGGTCCCAGGTCCGATTTCCAGCTAGGTCACTGTCTGTGCAGAGTCTGCACGTTCTCCCCGTGCCTGGGTGGGTTTCCTCTGGGTGCTCCGGTTTCCTCCCACAGTCCAAAGATGTGCGTGTTAGGTGGATTGGCCAGGCGAGATTGCCCATAGTGTCCTAAAAAATAAGGTTAAGGGGGGGCTGTTGGGTTACGGGTATAGGGTGGATACGTGGGTTTGAGTAGGGTGATCATTGATCGGCACAACATGACGGGCGGAAGGGCCTATTCTGTGCTGTACTGTTCTATGTTTCCCGCCCGAACATCATTACCCTGAATCCCTTTATTCTTCAAAAAGCTATCCATCTTTCTCTTAAAATCATTTAATGAAGGAGCCTCAACTGCTTCACTGGGCAAGGAATTCCATAGATGCACAGCCCTTTGGGTGAAGAAGTTCCACCTAAACTCAGTCCTCAATCTATTTCCCCTTTTTTTGAATCTGTGCCCCCTAGTTCTGCTTTCACCCGCCAGTGGAAATAACCTGTCGGCATCGATCCTATCTATTCCCTTCATAATTATATATGTTTCTAGAAGATCCCACCCTCATCCTTCCAAATTCCAACGAGTACAGTCCCAGACTGCGCAACTTCTCCTCGTAATACTACCCCTTCATCTCTGGGATTAAGCTAGTGAATCTCCTTTGCACAACCTCCAGTCCGTCCTTTCTCAGGTACGGGAACTAAAACTGAACACAATACTCCAGGCATGGCCTCACTGAAACCTTATACAATTGCAGCATATCCTCCCTAGTCTTGAACTCCATCTCTCGAGCAATGAATGACAAAATTCCATTCTCTTTCTTAATCACCTGTTGTACCTGTCAACCAACATTTTGCGACTCATGCACGAGCCCACCCAGGTCTCTCGGCACAGCAGCATGTTTTAATATTTTATCATTTAATTAATGATCCTGTTTCCTGTTATTCCTAACAAAGTGGATAACCTCACATTTGTCAACAACGTATTCCATCTGCCAGTCCATTCACTTAACCTATCCAGATACCTCTTCAGACTTCCGGTATCCTCTGCACTTTTTGCTTTACCACTCATCTTAGTGTCGTCTGCAAACTTGGACATATTGCCCTTCGTCCCCAATTCCAAATCATTGAAGCAAATTGTGAACAATTGCGGGCCCAGCACTGATCCCTGAGAGACACCACGAGCTACAGATTGCCAACCAGATAAACACTCATTAATCACCACTCTTTGCTTTCTATTAATTAACCAATCCTCTATCCATGCTACTACTTTACCCTTAATGCCATGCATCTTTATCCCTTGCAGCAACCTTTGGTGTGGCATCTTGCCAAAGGTTTTCTGGAAATCCAGATATACCACATCCACTGGCACCCCATTATCTACCGCTCTGGTAGGGTCCTCAAAAAATTCCACTCCATTAGTAAGGCACGACCTGCACTTTATGAACCCATGCTTCGTCTGCCCAATGGGACAATTTCCATACAGACGTCTCGCTGTTTCTTCTTTGATGATAGATGCCAGCATCTTCCCTACTACCGAAGTTCAGCTAACTGGCCTATAATTACCCGCTCTCTGCCTACCTCCTTTTTTAAACAGTGGTGTCACGTTTGCTCATTTCCAATCCGTCGGGACCATCCCAGAGTTTAGTGAATTTTCGTAAATTATCACTAGTGCATTTGCATTTTCCCTAGCCATCTCTTTTAGCACTCTGGGATGCATTCCATCAGGGCCAGGAGACCTGACTCCCTTTAGCCCTATGAGCTTGCCCACCACTATCTCCTTTGTGATAACAATCATCACAAGGTCTTCACCTGTCATAGCCTCATTTCTATCAGTTACTGGCATGTTACTTCTGTCTTCCACTGTGAAGACAGACCCAAAAAACCTGTTCAGTTCCTCAGACATTTCCTCAACTCCTATTATTAAATCACGCTTCTCATCCTCTACAGGACAGATATTTACCTGAAAAGCCCCTAGTCGCCACATTCCGGCGCCTGTTCACTCTCACAATCTATCTCTCTCTTTATAGCTTTTGTAGTAGATTTCTGTAGCCCCCTTAAGATTTCCCAGTCCTCTAGTCTCACACCAATCTTTGCCACTTTGGATGTGTTTTCCTTCAATTTGATACTCTCCCTTATTTCCTCAGATATCCACGGTCGATTTTCCCTCTTTCTACTGTCCTTCCTTTTTGTTGGTATAAACTGTGAAAAATCGCTTGGAAGGTTCTCAACTGTTTCCCCATTAAGTCTTGGCTCCCTGTCTACCTCAGCTAGCTCTTCTCTCATCCCATTGTAATCTGCTTTGTTTGAGCACAAAACACTACTGTTTGATTTCACCTTCTCACCCTCCATCTGTATTTTAAATTCCACCATATTGTGATCGCTTCTTCCGAGTGGATCCCTAACTGTGAGATCATTAGTCAATCCTGTCTCCTGACACAGGACCAGATCTAGGACCGCTTGTTCCCTTGTAGGTTCGATTACATACTGTTCTTGGAAACTATCATGGATACATTCTACAAACTCCTCTTCCAGGTTGCACAAGGGGACATAGCTTTTAATTGCAGGGAGAAAGAAAGAGGACAGATGTCAGAGGTTGGTTCTTTACTCAGAGAGTAGGAAGGGCGTGTAATGCCCTGCCTGCAAGAGTAGTGGACTCGCCAACACTAAACACATTCAAATGGTCATTGGATAGGCAAATGGACGTGAAGGGAATAGTGTAGATGGGCTTTAGAGGGTTTCACAGGTCAGCGCAACATCGAGGGCCGAAGGGCCTGCACTGCGCTATAATGTTCTATGTTCTATATAGTTACATTGTATATCTTGTGTTGCGCTATTATGTATTTTCTGGTATTTTCTTGAAATTTGTCTAATTTCCCTTTCTTACCATGTACTGAATGATCTGTTGTTTTGCTTGCAGAAAAATACACAAAAATACAGAAAAATAAACCAATCTAATCCAATCCAATCCAAAAGAAAATTACCTGGCTCTCGGCTGCCTAAATCTCCACGGATCCACCAGCCCCCATCTGCTCCATGAACCCTTTCAGCTCCTTTGCCATTGCTGGCACCTTGCCCATTCTCGAACATGACCGGTCCACGCCTTGATCAACAAGCATGTTGAAATCCCCACCCATAATCAGCCTGTGCGATCATCCCACGTTGAGGGTCCCACTGAACTTTGGGAAAGGTTGACAGGGTTTATTGCTGCTGTTGCACGGTATGAAAATTCAACAAAACATTTTTCCCTCACAAAAGACAAGGTAAAAGTGATGTAAAAACAAAAATTGCTGAAAATGCTCAGCTGGTCTGGCAACACCTGAAGAGGGGGAAAAAAAGTCAACAAGTTTTAAGCAGATGGGAGGTGATTAAAAAAAGTGGGAAGGTCTGTCACAGGGTGGAAGGCAGGAGAAATTAAATAACAAAAGCATTGTCAATGTGGGGAATGGGACAAGATGTGGCCAGAGGAGGCGTGAATCACAGAATAATGAGCAGCTGCTGTCTCAAAGCAGAAACAAGAGAAAAAAGGTTTAAAATCAAAACTTGCAAACGGAAAGGAACCAAAATGGGGCCTGGATAATGATGTAAAATTGTTGAACACGGTGTTGAGTCCAGGATTCTATAAAGCCCCTCATCGAAAGTTGAGGCGGTGTTTGTCAAGCTCTATTGGAATAATGGTGCTGATCAAGGACAGAGAGATCAGCAAGACAGCAAGGCTAAATAAAGGAGATGCAAGCTGAAATGTTGGATACTGACATAAAGCAGAGCGGCTTCACATGTAGGGGTAACGGATTGGGGGTGGGTGAAAGGGATTGAAGTTATTTACTGCAAAGGGTCACTAAACTCAACAGTAGACGCAGATCAAATAAATATGTGTTTCACTGGAGAATGAAGTTTGAGGAATATTGCAAGTCAATCGGGTAGCATTCCATAAAATGCGGGCAGATTTACTGCGGTTGATTGTTTTTTCCGTATCACCTTAGTTACTTTGTAAAAAAATTTAGAGTCCCCAATTACTGTTTTTTTCCAATTCAGGGGGAATTTAGCGTGGCCAATCCACCTAACGTGCACATTAAAGTTACTTGAGACTGTTAAAATATGTTAGATAGACAGAAATATGACTGTTAGTCACCTTTGTAAAGACAAGTTATGACCAGGTAGTGGGGAAATGGGGTGAGGCCAATCATTTTTCTATGAGGAATAGATAAGGGGTTGGGGTAGCGGGTCCATAAATAAAAGAGGAGGGAAGTTGAGGGAGGCATAAATTAATCAGGGGTTGTGTTATCACTGCTGCCTCACAGCGCCAGAGAACTGGGTTCAATTCCTGCCTTGGTAAATTGTCTGTGTGGCACTTTTACATTCTCTCTGTGTCTTTGTGGGTTTCCTCAGGGTCCTCCGATTTCCTCCCACAGTCCAAAGATGTGCACATTAGGTGGATTGGTCATGCTAAATAGTCCCAGATGTGCCGTTTAGGGGGGGTTTCAGGGAGTGGGCAGGGGAGTGGGCCTAGTTCGGTTGCTATTTCAGAGGGTCGGTGCAGACACGCAAGGCCAAATAGCCTCCTTCAGGACTGTCGGAATTCTATGGTTTTATAGTTTTATCTGGCTGAAGGTGCTGCATGGCCCAGGAATATTGGGCACAAGCAGGCTAGCCAATGAAGCTAATAGATACACTTTGCTACAGCAGAAGTAGAGAATCCAGGGGAACATACTAATCCCACACCCCATCCTGAAGGACATTGTGATCCGCTGCACATCACAATATGCAGCATGTGCTTTCCATGTCCCTTTGTCCTCTTTTCAATATTTGAAGATAATTCGTAAGGGGGTAAGAAAGACAAATGGAGATTTTTATCTATTGAAGACTTACATGTACGCTGGAACTTGAAGATGTCATCACTTTCCGTCTTGTCTGTGTAGATGGCAGTAAGTGAAACATTATATTTGGTGTCAGGATCCAGGTTATCTAAAACCTGGCACGTCTCATTGCCATTTATAATCATCTGGAAGAATAGGCACAAAGCGAAGGTCAAGATACGTTCAGTGCATGAAACCAATTTGTTTTCTGAAAACTGATTCCCTTAATTAAATGGGGATGTTTGAATTTGATATCACTCAGGGGGCCACAAGGACCTTAAAATCCTTTACCAACCCTTTGCTGCAGCCACCTTTCCCAGTGGCATTCCCTCGTGGTCATGTGGAGTATTTCTGCAGAGTATTAAATTGAAGGAATAAACTAATTTGGACGGTTTAGTTAATTGCGCAAATGCTCTTCTTTGAGTGGGCAACTGAGCCCAACACCTCAATACTAAAGAGCATATGGTCCGTAAGGAAAGCAGTTTTCTGATCACCTTCAAGTACAGTAATGCCATTCAGAAAGAATGTGCTGATGTTTCTGCAGGTTACGGTTCAAAGAGCTCATCCCACCCAATTGAGTTTTGGCCGATCTCCAAATTTTCCAGTCCTGCCCGTGACTGCGTGTCCCTGTTGGGAATGGAAAACACCTGCTGTTTTCAGTGAGATCATGCCCCCACGGCCAACAGAGAATGCAACTCATTAGCAAGTGTGGAAAGGATTACAAGGATACAATGAAACATCGTTCCTGGAAAGGAGGAACATTTTCATACATATACAGATCTGGCTGACAGCGGTTTTGCTTCACACTCGCATGTTGCAAGGCAAATTTAAAAATCGGCTGGAGCTACACAAAAGCAGAAAGTATGGTTTTCATCACCTCTTTTTTGTCCCCTCCCCCAGATGGAACCCAGCTGATTCTGTACTGGTCCGCCTCCTCCGATCCATGATCCCAGTCCAACCGGAAACTGTATCCCTTCACGTCCGAGAAGCGTAGGTTTGATGGTGCTGGAACAACCGCTGTGTGAGAATAATGAGACCATAAATGTACACATGGAGCAGAAAGGTAACAGAATCTGACAGAGTAGAAATGATGAGGGAAGGGAGGCCACCTGAGGAAAGATTTGAGATCCTGGCACAGATCACCAGCAACTTACATTTATAAAAGTGCCTTTAATGCAGTAAAATTTCCCGAAGCACTTCAGAACATAGAACATTACAGCGGAGGACAAGCCTTTGGCCCTCCATGATGCTCCGACCTGTGACACAAAACTAAAGCCCATCTACAGTATTCCCTTAGCATCCATACGTTTATCCAATGACCATTTAAATGCCCTTAATATTGGCGAGTTGATACTGTTGCAGGTCGGGTATTCCACGACCTTACTACTTTCTGAGTAAAGAACCTACCTCTGACATCTGTCTTATATCTATCTCCCCTCAATTTGAAGCTATGTCCCCTCGTTCTAGACATCACCATCTGAGGAAAAAGGCTCTCACTGTCCACCCTCATCCTCTGATCATCTTATATGCTTCAATTAAGTTACCTCTTAACCTTCTTCTCTCCAACAAAAACAGCCTCAAGTTCCTCAGCTTTCCCTCATAAGATCTTCCATCCATGTCAGGCAACATCTTGGTAAATCTCCTCTGCACCCTTTCCAATCCTTCTACACCTTTCCTTTCATGCTGCGACCAGAACTGCATGCAATACTGCAAATACGGCCGCACCAGAGATTTGTACAGCTGCAACATGACCTCATGGCTCCGAAACTCAATCCCTCTACCAATAAAAGCTAACACACGGTATGCATTCTTCATAACCCTATCAACCTGGGTGGCAACTTTCAGGGATCTATGTACATGGACACCGAGATCTCTCTGCTCATCCACACGACCAAGAATCTTACCATCAGCCCCGTTATCTGTCTTCCTTTTATTCCTTCCAAAATGAATTACCTCACACTTTTCTGCATTAAACTCCATTTGCCACCTGTCAGTCCAGCTCTGCAGGTTATACTGTTCCTCTGTAACTTGTCGCATCCTTCCGTACTGTCGACAAACCCACCGACTTAAGTGTCATCTGCAAAAATACTCTCCCATCCTTTAACGCCCTCCTCCAGGTCATTTCTAAAAATGGCAAACAGCAGTGGCCCCAAAACAGATACTTGTGGTCCACCACTCACAACTGAACTCCAGGCTGAACATTTCCCATCACCCTTTGTCTACTTCCAGCTAGTCATTTCTGATCCAAACTGCTAAATCATCTGAATCCCATGCCTCCGTATTTTCTGCAATAGCCGACCATGGTGATCCATATCAAATGTTTACTGAAATCCATATCCACCACATCACCTGCTTTACAATCATCCACCTGTTTTGTCACCTTCTGAAAGAACTCAATAAGGTTTGTGAGGCACAACCTACCCTTCACAAAACGGGGTTGACTATCGCTAATCAAATTATTCCTTTCCAGATGATTATAAATCCTATCTCTGATGAACCTTTCCAAGACTTTGCCCACAACAGAAGTAAGGGACACTGGTCTATCTTTACCAGGGTTGTCTCTACTCCCCTTCTTGAACATGGGGACAACATGTGCTGTCCTCCAGTCTTCTGGCACTATTCCTGTAGACAAAAATAACGTAAAGATCAAAGCCAAAGGCTCAGCAATCTCTTCCTTTACTTCACAGAAAATCCGAGGATAAATCCCATCTGGCCCAGGGGACTTATCTATTTTCACACTTTCCAGAATTGCTAACACATCCTCCTCATGAACCTCAATCCCTTCTCATCTAATAGCCTGTATCTCAATATTTTTCTCAACAACGTCTTTTTCCTGTGTGAATACTGACGAAAAATATACATTTAGCACCTCCTATCTCCTCAGACTCCACGCTCAACTTCCCTTGACAGGCCCTCCTCTTACCCTAGTCATTCTTTTATTCCTGACATACCAATAGGATGCTTCATGGTTGTCTTTGATCGTCCCTGCCAAAGATTTCTCATGTCCCCTCCTGGCGCTTCTCAGCTCTCTCTTTAGGCCCTTCGTTGCTAATTTAGAACTCTCGAGTGCCCTAACTGAACCTTCACGTATCATCTTTACATAAGCCTCCTTCTTCCTCTTGACAAGTGATTCAACTACTTTCATAAACCACGGTGCCCTCGCTCGACCACTTCCTCACTACCTGACAGGTACATAAGAACATAAGATCATAAGAACTAGGAACAGGAGTAGGCCACCTGGCCCCTTGAGCCTGCTCTGCCATTTAATGAGATCATGGCTAATTTTTTTTTGTGGACTCAGCTCCACTTTTCGCTCCTAACACTACAACCCGCAATCCCTTTATTCTTCAAAAAACTATCTATCTTTATCTTAATAACATTTAATGATGAAGCTTCAACTGCTTCACTGGGCAAGGAATTCTATAGATGCACAACCCTTTGGGTGAAGACGTTACTCCGAAACTCACCCCTCAATCTATTTCCCCTTATTTTGAGGCTGTGCCCCCGAGTTCTGCTTTCACCCACCTGTGGAAACAACCTGCCCACATCTATCCTATCTATTCCCTTCATAATTTTAAATGTCCTATAAGATCCCCCCTCATCCTTCTAAATTCCAACGAGTACAGTCCCAGTCTACTCAACCTCTTCTCGTAATCCAACCCCTTCAGCTCTGGGATTAACCTAGTGAATCTCCTCTGCACACCCTCCAGCACCAGTACATTCTTTCTCAGGTAAGGAGGTCAAAACTGAAAATAAATTACTTATTGTCACGAAGCATTCAATGAAGTTACTGTGAAAAGCCCCTAGTCGTCACCTTGCAGCGCCTGTTCGGGAAGGCTGTTACAGGAATCGAACCGTGCTGCTGGCCTGCTTGGTCTGCTTTAAAAGCCAGCGATTTAGCCCAGTGAGCTAAACAGCCCCTCCAGCTGTGGCCTCACTAACACCTTATACAATTGCAGCATAACTTCCTGGTCTTAAACTCCATCCCTCCAGCAATGAAAGACAAAATTCCATTTGCCTTCTTAATCACCTGTTGTACCTGTAAACCAACTTTTGGCGACTCATGCACGATCACACCCAGGTCTCTCTTCACATCAACGTGCTTTAATATTTTATAATTTAAATAATAATCCCGTTTGCTGTTATTCCGACCAAAATGGATAACCTCACATTTGTTAACATTGTATTCCTTCTGCCAGACCCTAGTCCATTCACTTAACCTGTCCAAATCCCTCTGCAGTCTTCCGGTATCCTCTGCACTTTTTGCTTGCTCTTACTTTACTCTTCCAGGGCAGCACGGTAGCATGGTGGTTAGCATAAATGCTTCACAGCTCCAGGGTCCCAGGTTTGATTCCTGGCTGGGTCACTGTCTGTGCAGAGTCTGCACGTCCTCCCCATGTGAGCGTGGGTTTTTTCCGGGTGCTCCGGTTTCCTCCCACAGTCCAAAGATATGCGGGTTAGGTGGATTGACCATGCTAAATTCCCCTTAGTGTTCTAAAAAATGAGTTTAAGGGGGGGTTGCTGGGTTACGGGTTTAGGGTGGATACATGGGCTTGGGTAGGGTGATCATTGCTCGGCACAACATTAAGGGCCGAAGGGCCTGTTCTGTGCTGTACTGTTCTATGTTTCCCGCCCGAACATCATTACCCTGAATCCCTTTATTCTTCAAAAAGCTATCCATCTTTCTCTTAAAATCATTTAATGAAGGAGCCTCAACTGCTTCACTGGGCAAGGAATTCCATAGATGCACAGCCCTTTGGGTGAAGAAGTTCCACCTAAACTCAGTCCTCAATCTATTTCCCCTTTTTTTGAATCTGTGCCCCCTAGTTCTGCTTTCACCCGCCAGTGGAAATAACCTGTCGGCATCGATCCTATCTATTCCCTTCATAATTATATATGTTTCTAGAAGATCCCACCCTCATCCTTCCAAATTCCAACGAGTACAGTCCCAGACTACGCAACTTCTCCTCGTAATACTACCCCTTCATCTCTGGGATTAACCGAGTGAATCTCCTTTGCACAACCTCCAGTCCGTCCTTTCTCAGGTACGGGAACCAAAACTGAACACAATACTCCAGGCATGGCCTCACTGAAACCTTATACAATTGCAGCATATCCTCCCTAGTCTTGAACTCCATCTCTCGAGCAATGAATGACAAAATTCCATTCTCTTTCTTAATCACCTGTTGTACCTGTCAACCAACATTTTGCGACTCATGCACGAGCCCACCCAGGTCTCTCGGCACAGCAGCATGTTTTAATATTTTATCATTTAATTAATGATCCTGTTTCCTGTTATTCCTAACAAAGTGGATAACCTCACATTTGTCAACAACGTATTCCATCTGCCAGTCCATTCACTTAACCTATCCAGATACCTCTTCAGACTTCCGGTATCCTCTGCACTTTTTGCTTTACCACTCATCTTAGTGTCGTCTGCAAACTTGGACATATTGCCCTTCGTCCCCAATTCCAAATCATTGAAGCAAATTGTGAACAATTGCGGGCCCAGCACTGATCCCTGAGAGACACCACGAGCTACAGATTGCCAACCAGATAAACACTCATTAATCACCACTCTTTGCTTTCTATTAATTAACCAATCCTCTATCCATGCTACTACTTTACCCTTAATGCCATGCATCTTTATCCCTTGCAGCAACCTTTGGTGTGGCATCTTGCCAAAGGTTTTCTGGAAATCCAGATATACCACATCCACTGGCACCCCATTATCTACCGCTCTGGTAGGGTCCTCAAAAAATTCCACTCCATTAGTAAGGCACGACCTGCACTTTATGAACCCATGCTTCGTCTGCCCAATGGGACAATTTCCATACAGACGTCTCGCTGTTTCTTCTTTGATGATAGATGCCAGCATCTTCCCTACTACCGAAGTTCAGCTAACTGGCCTATAATTACCCGCTCTCTGCCTACCTCCTTTTTTAAACAGTGGTGTCACGTTTGCTCATTTCCAATCCGTCGGGACCATCCCAGAGTTTAGTGAATTTTCGTAAATTATCACTAGTGCATTTGCATTTTCCCTAGCCATCTCTTTTAGCACTCTGGGATGCATTCCATCAGGGCCAGGAGACCTGACTCCCTTTAGCCCTATGAGCTTGCCCACCACTATCTCCTTTGTGATAACAATCATCACAAGGTCTTCACCTGTCATAGCCTCATTTCTATCAGTTACTGGCATGTTACTTCTGTCTTCCACTGTGAAGACAGACCCAAAAAACCTGTTCAGTTCCTCAGACATTTCCTCAACTCCTATTATTAAATCACGCTTCTCATCCTCTACAGGACAGATATTTACCTGAAAAGCCCCTAGTCGCCACATTCCGGCGCCTGTTCACTCTCACAATCTATCTCTCTCTTTATAGCTTTTGTAGTAGATTTCTGTAGCCCCCTTAAGATTTCCCAGTCCTCTAGTCTCACACCAATCTTTGCCACTTTGGATGTGTTTTCCTTCAATTTGATACTCTCCCTTATTTCCTCAGATATCCACGGTCGATTTTCCCTCTTTCTACCGTCCTTCCTTTTTGTTGGTATAAACTGTGAAAAATCGCTTGGAAGGTTCTCAACTGTTTCCCCATTAAGTCTTGGCTCCCTGTCTACCTCAGCTAGCTCTTCTCTCATCCCATTGTAATCTGCTTTGTTTGAGCACAAAACACTACTGTTTGATTTCACCTTCTCACCCTCCATCTGTATTTTAAATTCCACCATATTGTGATCGCTTCTTCCGAGTGGATCCCTAACTGTGAGATCATTAGTCAATCCTGTCTCCTGACACAGGACCAGATCTAGGACCGCTTGTTCCCTTGTAGGTTCGATTACATACTGTTCTTGGAAACTATCATGGATACATTCTACAAACTCCTCTTCCAGGTTGCACAAGGGGCCTCACGGTAGCAGGGGCCTCACGGTAGCATGGTGGTTAGCATCAATGCTTCACAGCTCCAGGGTCCAGGTTCGATTCCCGGCTGGGTCACTGTCTGTGTGGAGTCTGCACGTCCTCCCCGTGTGTGCGTGGGTTTCCTCCGGGTGCTCCGGTTTCCTCCCACAGTCCAAAGATGTGCGGGTTAGGTGGATTGGCCATGCTAAATTGCCCGTAGTGTAAGGTTAATAAGGGGATTGTTGGGTTACGGGTATACGGGTTACGTGGGTTTAAGTGGGGTGATCATTGTTCGGCACAACATCGAGGGCCGAAGGGCCTGTTCTGTGCTGTACTGTTCTATGTTCTATGTTCTATGTCAGAGGTTGGTTCTTTACTCAGAGAGTAGGAAGGGCGTGTAATGCCCTGCCTGCAAGAGTAGTGGACTCGCCAACACTAAACACATTCAAATGGTCATTGGATAGGCAAATGGACGTGAAGGGAATAGTGTAGATGGGCTTTAGAGGGTTTCACAGGTCAGCGCAACATCGAGGGCCGAAGGGCCTGCACTGCGCTATAATGTTCTATGTTCTATATAGTTACATTGTATATCTTGTGTTGCGCTATTATGTATTTTCTGGTATTTTCTTGAAATTTGTCTAATTTCCCTTTCTTACCATGTACTGAATGATCTGTTGTTTTGCTTGCAGAAAAATACACAAAAATACAGAAAAATAAACAAATCTAATCCAATCCAATCCAAAAGAAAATTACCTGGCTCTCGGCTGCCTAAATCTCCACGGATCCACCAGCCCCCATCTGCTCCATGAACCCTTTCAGCTCCTTTGCCATTGCTGGCACCTTGCCCATTCTCGAACATGACCGGTCCACGCCTTGATCAACAAGCATGTTGAAATCCCCACCCATAATCAGCCTGTGCGATCATCCCAGGTTGATCATTGCTCGGCACAACATTAAGGGCCGAAGGGCCTGTTCTGTGCTGTACTGTTCTAAATTCTAAATCTAAATCTTAATGCCAAGCATCTTTACCGTCTGCAGCAATCTTTTGTGTGGCACCTCATCAAAGACTTTCTGGAAATCCAGATATACCACATCCATTGGCTCCCCGTTATCTACCTCACTAGTAACGTCCTCAAAGAATTCCACTAAATTAGTAAGGCACGACCTCCCCTTTATGAACCCATGCTGCCTCTGCCCAATGGGACAATTTCCATCCAGACGTCTCGCTATTTCTTCTTTGATGATAGATACCAGCAACTTCCCTGCTATCGAAGTTAAGCTAACTGGCCTGTAATTACCCGCTCTCTGCCTCCCTCCTTTTTTAAACAGTGGTGTCACGTTTGCTCATTTTCCATCTGCCAGGACCATCCCAGAGTCTAACCTTTAGCCCCATTAGCTTGCCCATCACTAGCTCCTTCGTGATAACAATCATTTCAAGGTCCTCACCTGTCATTGCCTCATTTCTGTCAGTCACTGGATGTTATGTGTGACTTCCACTCTGAAGACCGACCCAAAAAACCTGTTCAGTTACGCAGCCATTTCCTCATCTCCCATTAATAAATCTCCCTTCTCATCCTCTAAAGGTCCAATATTTACCTGAGTTACTCTTTTTTGTTTTATATATTTGGGGAAACGTTTACAACTTGTTTTTATATTCTGAGCACGTTTACTCTCATAATCTATCTTACTCGTCTTTCTAGTTTTTATAGTAGCTTTCTGTTGCCCCCTAATGATTTCCCTGTCCTCTAGTCTCCCACTAATCTTTGCCACTTTGTGTGCTTTGCCTTTCAGTTTGATTCTTTCCCTTATTTCCTTCGGTATCCATGGTCGATTTTCCCTCCTTCTACCGTCCTTCCTTTTTGTTGGTATAAACATTTGCTGAGCAGCAGTGAAAAATCGCTTGGCAGTTTCTCCACTGTTCATCAATGGTTTCACCATAACGGTTTTGCTCCCAGTCTACCTTAGCTAGCACGTCTCTCATCCCATTTGTAATGAACTCCAACTAGCTTTATTGGTTGGCCAATTGGAGTATGAGCTCACTCAATGATAGCTCATTGAGGGGGCCCATATAAGCTCCTGTCTAGGCTTTGTGAGCCAGACTTAAGTTGACTGGACTACTAGCAGCACTGTTTAGGAGCTGCTCCTGTAATATCGTTATTGTAAATAAATATTGTTGTGGTGACGGAACTCCTGCCTCCCGTGGATTACTACAGTGGCGACGAGGTAAACTAAGAACTTTGTGGAGACCAGCTGCCGCACTCAGGAGGGTAAGCCTTGCCATTTTTAAAATGCCTGTTTTTTGGGAGGTTAGATGCATTCGACCCGACTGTTGAGGACTGGTCCCAGTATGTGGAGAGAATGTGTTACTTCTTCCGGGCCAATGATATACTTACGGACGAAAGGAGACGGCTTATCCTGCTGTCGGCGTGCGGACCCTCAGATTTCGCCATTATACGTAGTCTAACGTACCCCAATGCGCCGGACACAAAAACTTTCCAAGAGTTAACGGAATTGGTGAAAGAGCACGACGACCCAAAACCAACCCTCATTTTGTGTAGGTACAGATTCTACACAGCGAAGCGGGAAGACAGGGAGTCAGTCACAAATTTCTTGACCCGCCTGAGAAGGCTGGCGGAAAAATGTGAGTTCGGCCCGACGCTAAACGAAATGCTTCGGGACCGGTTAGTGTGAGGCATAAACAACCTCACAATACAGAAACTCCTGTTGGCGGAAACGGAGCTAGACTGCAGGCAGGCGTTACAGCTCGCACTGTCCCTAGAAAAGGCAGCAAGTGGGGTGCAGGAACTACAGGGCACGCCAATGGAGGTAGATACCTGTGACGAGGGACTACCACAACGGCTCCTGCTACCAGATAGCCGCTCTCAGGAAAAGCCTGAGGAATAAAGGGCCAAAGGAAAACCCAGAACTGCCCCCAAGTCTGCTAGGAGTAATTGGAGACAGAGGGAAGTACCGGCTGAGGCTCCTCCAACAGAGAAGGACCGTTTCTGGCACCAGACAGAGTGGGGTAACAGCGACAGAAACCCTAGAAGGCGGTGGCAAAAGAGGAATAGCAGGTGGGGACGCAGGGAAGTACACAACCTAGACGCCCCATCCTCCTCCGAAGGGGAACAATTATATAATATTGCAACAAAAAAAGCAGAACCCATTAAGATTATCCCACGGGTGAATAATGGAAATAGACACGGGTGCGGCCGTATCAGTAATGGGAGTGGCAGCATTTAGAAAAATCAAAAATGGACTCCAGCCACTAACACTAACACAAACATCAATGAAACTTAAAACCTACACGGGGGAACCCCTGGAAGTTCTCGGCACGACTCATGGATTGGATTGGATTTGTTTATTGTCACGTGTACCGAGGTACAGTGAAAAGTATTTTTCTGCAAGCAGCTCAACAGATCATTCAGTACATGGAAGAAAGGGGAATTAAACACAATTCAAGAAAATACATAATAGAGCCGTACAAGATATACAATGTAACGGCATAAGCATTGGCATCGGATGAAACATACAGGGTGTAGTGTTAATGAGGTCAGTCAATAAGAGGGTCATTTAGGAGTCTGGTGACAGTGGGGAAGAAGCTGTTTCTTAGTCTGTTCGTGCGTGTTCTCGGACTTCTGTATCTCCTGCCCGATGGAAGAAGTTGGAAAAGTGAGTAAGCCGGGTGGGAGGGATCCTTGATTATGCTGCCCGCTTTCCCCCGGCAGTGGGAGGTGTAGATGGAGTCCATGGATGGGAGGCAGGTTTGTGTGTTGGACTGAGGCGGTATTCACGACCCTTTGAAGTTCCTTACGGTCTTGTCCCGAGCAGTTGCCAACCAGGCTGTGATGCAGCCCAATAGGATGCTTTCTATAGTGCATCTGTAGAAGTTGGGAAGGGTTAGTGTGGACATGCCAAATTTCTTTAGTTTCCTGAGGAAGTATAGGCGCTGTTGTGCTTCTTGATCGTGACGTAAGTGGACCAGGATAGATTTTTGGTGATGTGCACCCCTAGGAATTTAAAACTGCTAACCATCTCCACCTCGGCCCCGTTGATGCTGACAGGGGTGTGTACAGTACTTTGCTTCCTGAAGTCGATGACCAGCTCTTTAGTTTTGCTGGCATTGAGGGAAGATTGTTGTCGTTACACCACTCCACTAGGTGCTCTATCTCCCTCCTGTATTCCGACTTGTCATTATTCGAGATCCGGCCCACTATGGTCGTATCGTCAGCATATTTGTAGATGGAGTTGGAACGAAGTTTTGCCACACAGTCGTGTGTGTACAGGGAGTAGAGTAGGGGCTAAGTACGCAGCCTTGCGGGGCACCGGTATTGAGGACTACTGTGGAGGAGGTGTTGGTGTTCATTCTTACTGATTGTGGTCTGTTGGTCATAAAATCAAGGATCCAGTTGCAGACTGGAGAGCCAAGTCCTAGGTTTTGGAGCTTTGATATGAGCTTGGCCGGGATTATGGTGTTGAAGGCGGAGCTATAGTCAATAAATAGGAGCCTGATGTAGGAGTCCTTGTTTTCGAGATGCTCTAGGGAAGGAGTGTAGGGCCAGGGAAATGGCATCTGATGTAGACCGGTTGCGAACGGTATGCGAATTGAAGTGGGTCAAGGCATTCTGGGAGTATGGAGGTGATGCGTTTCATGATCAGCCTCTCGAAGCACTTCATTACAATTGACGTCAGGGCCACCGGGCGGTAGTCATTCAGGCACGTTGCCTGGTTCTTCTTTGGTACCGGAATGATGTACCCATGGAATATGAGAAACAATTGCTCAGATTACCGTTGACGATAGCCGAGGGCTCCGGACCGAGCTTAATTGGACGGAACTGGCTGAAAGACCTAAAATTAGACTGGATGAAAAGTTTCCAGAGTGGAAGCGGGCAGTTGAGTGGAGTACTCCAAAAATACCCAGAGGTCTTCCAGGAAGGTTTGGGGGAAATCATAGGTGCCAAAGGCATCTTTGCACGTGGACCCAGAAGCCCTGCCGAAATTTTGTAAGGCCAGGCCGGACCTTTTGCATTGAGGAAGAAAGTAGATGATGAAATAGAAAGGTTACGGCGCGACGGCATTATCAGACCAGTACAGTTCTCGGAATGGGCAGCACCGGTGGTACCAAGTTTGAAATCAGACGGCTCGATATGTCTCTGCGGAGATTTCAAACTGATGGTGAACAAATACGCACTGCTGGACAAATACCCAATCCCAAAAATAGACGACCTATATGCCAAATTGGCAGGTGGGCTTTTGTTCACGAAACTGGACATGAGCCACACCTACCTGCAGTTAAAACTGGACAAAGGCTCCCAGAAGTTCGCTACGATCAACACCCTGTGGGCCTTTTTCGTTATACGAGGCTACCTTTCGGAGTGTCATCAGCCTGCGCTATATTCCAGCGTACGATGGAAAATATTCTGCAGGGACTACCGCAGTTGGCAATTTATTTGGATGATGTCATAATCATGGGTAGGACAAACAGGGAACACTTAAGGAACCTGGAGGAAGTGCTCAGGCCTTTCGCAAAGGCAGGCGTACGGCTAAAAGGGGAAAATGTGTTTTTCTGGCCCCACAAGTGATGTACCTGGGATATAAAGTAGACGAGTCGGGTTTACACACATTGGAAGACCGAGTAAGGGCAATAAAAGAAGCCCCAGCTCCCACCACGGTCCAGGAGTTATGGTCATTTCTAGGACTGGTAACCTATCTTAGAAAGTTTATTGAAAATAGGGCGTCCATCCTAGAACCCCTCCACCAGCTACTAAAAAACGGGCAAGAATGGAAATGGTCAGCCCGCCAAAACCAAGCATTTAGGGACATAAGGAACAGCTGTCATCCGAGAATGTCCTAGAGCATTATGACCCAAGGAAGGAGTTGGTGGTCACTTGTGATGCATCCCCTACGGGGTAGGAGCCGTCTTAGCCCATAGAGGAAGAAATGGGGAAGAACGGCCAATAGCCTATGCTTCGAGGACCTTGGCGATGGCCGAGAGGAAGTACGCCCAAATCGAGAAGGAAGGACTGGCGGTGATGTTCGCTGTAAAAAAATGTCACCAATATCTGTACGGGCGGAAATTCGCCATAGTGACGGACCGTAAGCCGTTATTAGGGTTATTAAAAGAAGACAAGTCAATACCCCCGATTGTATCAGTTAGAATCCAATGCTGGGCGTTGCTACTGGCGGCATATAGATGCGCTCCCGGTCTGTGCTCCAGAACGTGAGTAGCAAATGCAGATGCTTTGAGCAGACTTCCCCTCCCGTACACCCCGCTGCTAATACCGAAAGTAGAGGAGACAGTAATGACTCTAAATTTTTTGGACACCCTACCAGTAGACGCACAACATATTCGGTTGTGGACGCAAAAAGACCCAGTTTTAGCCAAGATGAAGCATTTACTGCTAACAGGGGAACTGGAAAGACCAGTGGAGCCCCAGATGCACCCATACTGGAGCAGAAGGGACCAAATAACCGTAGAAGACGGTATCCTATTATGGGGAGCCCGGGTAATTGTCCCAACTCAGGGCCATCGGGCAATCTTCAGCGAGTTACATCACGGACACCCAGGGGTGTCTAAAATGAAGATGCTAGCTCGAAGCTACGTTTGGTGGCCAGGGTTGGACACAGACATAGCAACCTTGGGACGTCGGTGCCAGGAGTGCCAACAGGGGCAAAAAGTGCCACCAGCGGCGCCATTGCGCCCGTGGGAATGGCCAGGCAGACCGTGGACCCGCCTGCATATTGACCACGCCGGCCCTTTCATGGGCTCAATGTTTTTGGTAATAGTGGACGCCCACTCCAAATGGTTGGACGTCCACCGGGTAAACATGGCAAGCACAGCATCAACAATTGAAAAGCTCAGGGCCTCGTTTGCAACACATGGACTTCCGGAGGTATTGGTGTTGGACAACGGAACAGCATTCACAAGTGGGGAATTTGGAAAATTCCTGAAGGAAAAATGGAGTCCGCCACAGCAAAACGGCCCCTTACCATCCAGCGACCAATGGCCTGGCAGAGAGAGCGGTCCAGACACTTAAAGCAGGACTCAAGAAGCAGCCAGCAGCGTCAATAGACACAAAGCTCTCCCGCTGGCTGTTTGATTACAGGACCACACTGCATTCCACAACGAGCATACCGCCAGCCGAACTCTTAATGGGAAGTCGGCTGCGGAACGAGGCTGAGTCACCTTTTCCCAAATTTTAAGGGGAAAGTGGAGAAACAACAGGAGGCCCAATGCAGGGGGCATGAGAATAGTGGGCAGCAGAGACATTTCCAGGTGGGGGCACCGGTTTGGGTCAAGAATTATGGGAATGGGCCAATGTGGATCAAAGGCACGGTAGAGTCCCAAACAGGGCCCATATCCTATGAGGTTTTCGATAGGAGGCTAAGGTGCTGAAGAAACACCTAGACCAAATAAGGGCAGCGGAACCACACCTGGAGGCAGGAGAAGCAGGACTGCCTCAAGCTGGGATAGCCCAGACGGAAAGGATACCCACACCCCAGCCCCGAGCAATTTCTCCAGACCCCGCCATCCAGTCGTCCGAGTCGGAGATGGACACGTTCGACGAGTCCACCGCGACACCTCTCCCAAGGAGGAGGAAGAACAACTTCCAAGGAGGTCATCAAGGAAAAGACGGGCACCTATAAGGTACACACCGCCCACGTCGGGGAACGATCCAGCGGACGACACAGAGGTGACAGATCCAGACATGAGGAGCAGGTAGAAGCTCAGAGGAATGCAATTCCTCAGACCTTGGGGGGGGGGGGGGGGGGGGGGGTGTAATGAACTCCAACTAGCTTTATTGGTTGCCCAATTGGAGTATGAGCTCCCTCAATGATGACTCATTGAGGGGGCCCATATAAGCACTTGTATAGGCTTTGTGAGCCAGTCTTAAGTTGACTGGACTACTAGCAGCACTGTTTGTAGCTGCTCCTGTAATCGCATTATTGTAAATAAATATTGGTGTGGTGACGTAACTCCTGCCTCCCGTGGATTACTACACCATTGTAATCTGCTTTGTTTGAGCACCTTCTCACCCTCCATCTGTATTTTAAATTCCACCATATTGTGATCATCTTTCCGAGAGGATCCCTAACTATGAGATCATTAGTCCATCCTCTCTCATTACACAGGACCAGATCTAGGACCACTTGTTCCCTTGTAGGTTCCATTACATACTGTTCTTGGAAACTATCACGGATACATTCTGTTATTTCCTCCTCCAGGCTGCCTTGACCGACCTGGTTAAACCAATCAACATGTAGATTAAAGTGCCCCATGATAACGACAGCACCATTTCTGCATGCATCAGTTATTTCTTTATTTATTGCCTGCCCCACCATATTGTTACTATTTGGTGGCCTATAGACTACTCCTATCAGTGCCTTTTTCACCTTACTATTCCTAATTTCCACCCAAATGGATTCAACCTTGTCCTCCATTGCACCGATGTCATCCCTTCCCATTGCCCGGATGTCATCCTTAAATAACAGAGCTACACCACCCTTACCATCCACTCTGTCCTTCCGAATAGTTTGATATTTATCAAGGACTACTATAAAAGTCCAAAGGTCTTGTTCACACCCTCCGAGTCCCCAACTAAGTTCCCATCCCCATCAACCACTTTCCCTATTTCCCTTGCTGCCTCCCATTTTCTGAGCTGCTGTTCAAGCATCCTCCTGGCCTTTTCCCCATGTACACCGCTTCCTTCACCTTCCTGAATTGCTCCACTGCCCGACCTGTAGTTAGCAATCTTAATTCTGCCTGCAGCCTCCGGCGTTCCCTCAATCGCCCTGACTCTGGAGCCTCCGCATACCTCCTATCCACTCGTAGGCTCTCTCTCCTACCAGTCGGTCCGCCTCTCCCTATCCGTCCTGTCCCTGTGAGCCCGGATTGAGATCAGCTCTCCTCTCACCACCGCCTTCAGCGCTTCCCAGACCACCGCTGCTGAGACCTCCCCCGTATCGTTTACCTGCAGGTAGTTCAGCATCCACTTCCTCAATCTCTCGCAGACCACTTCGTCCGCCAACAGCCCCACATCCAATCTCCACTGTGGGCGCTGCTTACTGTCCATACTGACCTGCAGGTCCACCCAGTGCGGAGCATGGTCCAATATCGTAATTGCCGAATAGCCCGTATCCACCACCCTCACCACCAGGGCCCTGCCCACAACAAAGAAATCTATCCAGGATTACACCTTGTGAACGTGGGAGAAGAAAGAAAATTCCCTGGATCTCGGCTGCCTAAATCTCCACGGATCCACCAGCCCCCATCTGCTCCATGAACCATTTCAGCTCCTTTGCCATTGCTGGCACCTTGCCCGTTCTCGAACATGACCGGTCCAGGCCTTGATCAATAACCGTGTTGAAATCCCCACCCATAATCAGCCTGTGCGATCATCCCAGGTTGAGGGTCCCACTGAACTTTGGGAAAGGTTGACAGGGTTTATTGCTGCTGTTGTACGGTATGAAAATTCAACAAAACATTTTTCCCCCACAAAAGCCAAGGTAAAAGTGATGTAAAAACAAAAAATGCTGAAAATGCTCAGCTGCTCTGGAAGATGAAGAAAAAAAAGTCAATAGGTTTTAAGCAGCTGGGAGGTGATTTTAAAAAGTGGGAAGGTCTATCACAGGGTGGAGGGCAGGAGAAATTAAATGACAAAAGAGTTGTCCATGTGGTGAATGGGACAAGATTTGGCCAGAGGAGGCGTGAATCGCAGAACAATGAGCAGCTGAGAGAAAAAAGGGTTAAAACTTGCAAATGGAAAGGAACCAAAATGGGGTCTGGATAATGATGTAAAATTGTTGAACACGGCGTTGAGTCCAGGATGCGAAAAAGCACCTCATGGAAAGTTGAGGTGGTGTTTTTCCAGCTCTATTGGAATAATGCTGCTGATCAAGGACAGAGAGATCAGCAAGACAGCAAGGCTAAATAAAGGAGATGCAAACTGAAATGTTGGATACCGGAATAAAGTGGAGCGACTTCCATGTAGGGGTAATGGATTGGAGGTGTGGGAAAGGGATTGCAGTAAGTTACTGAAAGGCTCACTAAACTCAACAGTACAAACAGATGAAAAAAATCTATGTTTCACTGGAGAATGACGTTGAGGAATTTTGCGAGTCAATAGGGTAACATTCCATAAAATACGGGCAGGTTTACTGCGGTTGATTGTATTTTCCCTTTCACCTTCCTTACCTTGTAAAAAATATTTGAGAGTACCCAAATTCTGTTTTTTCCCAATTGAGGCAGAATTTAGTGTGGCCAATCCACATACCCTGCACGTCTTTGGATTGTGGGAGTGAAACCCACGCAGACATGGGGAGAATGTGCAAACTTGACATGGACAGTGACCCAGGGCCGGGATTCGAACCCGGCTCCTCAAAGAACATGGATCATAGAACAGTGCAGTACAGAACAGGCCCTTCGGCCTCAATGTTGTGCCGATCATTGTCCGAAACCAAGATTAAGCTATCCCACTCCGTGTCATTCTGGTGTGCTCCATGTTCCTGTCCAATAACTACTTGAAAGTTCCTTAAGTGTCTGACTCCACTATCACAGCAGGCAGTCCATTCCACACCCTAACCGCTCTCTGAGTAAAGAACCTACGTCGGTCATCCCTCCTATATCCCCCATCCTGAATCTTATAGTTATGCCCCCTTGTAACAGCTACATCCAACCAAGGTAATAGTCTCTGAATGTCCACTGTATCTAACCCCCTCATCATTTTCTAAACTCTATTATATTGACTCTCATCCTCCTCTGCTCCAAAGAGAAAAGCCCTAGCTCTGCCAACCTTTCCGCACAAGACCTATTCTGCAATTCAGGCAGCATCCTGGTAAATGTCGTTGGCACCCTTTCCAATGCTTCCACATCCTTCCTGTAATGAGGTGACCAGAACTGCACACTGTTGATCGTTCTACTGTTAGTGTGATTAACACGCCTCCATTTAAAGGACATGTGCTTAACACTGGTTTGGCTCTGTATCTGTATCTATGCTCAGGAGTCACCAGGTGCTGTCAGAGACACCGTCACAAGTTATCAAGGTCAAGTTCAAAGCAATAAGTCTTAACACCGATCAGTAAGTCTAAACAATTAGTGTTTATTATAACAGATATAATAAATACTCATGCACACGCTAAAAGACTAATACTTATTTCTACTAATAAACGACTAAATACTTATCTAAGTAGGAACCAGCAAGGTCAGGGGACAAGGCCTTTGTTCCTTTCTGGACTGCACCTTCTGTTCACTAATAGTCGGCAAGAGTATAAGCAATGCCTGGGTCACGTAGCGAGCGTTGTTTTGGCACTTACTGAAAGATGGCTGATGCTCAACGGCCGGTGATGAAAGACAGGATCTGGAGGCTGGGGTCGGAGTCAGGATGCAACAGATCTGGGCCGGAGTCTGGAAGCAACGGATCTGGGCCGGAGTCTGGAAGCAACAGCAGATCTGGGCCGGAGTCTGGAAGCAACAGATCTGGGCCGGAGTCTGGAAGCAACAGCCCGAATCATGTGCTTGACCTTCTTTTCATAGGTCCTAGAGGTCCGTGCCCCTTGGCGGGCTCTTTCACCTGCTAGGTATCGATTGGGTCTTTCCCAATCGATATCATTCGAATTCCCCTATCCTGGAGTCGTTCCTCGATGGCGGGGGCAGTTCCTAGGGGTCATTGACCTGGGTTCTCTGGCGCCATTCTGGCTGGGTAGCTATAGAGTATTAAAGTATTAATCGATACTTAAAATGTTTATATTGTATCTGGGACTGGGCCGGTATAATCTCATTAGTATGGAGATCGTTTTCCTATTTGCACCTTTGGCTGAGTCTCTGCACCTGCCTTGAAACCGGTTTTTACGAGTGTCTCACTGTTGAAAGCTTCTGCAAGCTGTTTGTCCTTACTATGGCTGTTTTTCCCTGCAGTCTTAGCAGTTCTCCATTTTGTAGACTGGTGTCCATTTTAGAGGGCTACAACACAATGCTCCAAATGTGATCTCAGCAGGGTGAGGAATAGTTGCAGCATAACCTCGCGGCTCTTAAACTCAAGCCCCCGTTAATAAACGCTAACACACTATAAGCCTTCTTCACCCTGTATCCACTTGAGTGGCAACCTTCTGAGATATGTGGACATGAACTCCGAGATCTCTCTGTTCCTCCACATTCCTCAGAACCCTGCCGTTGACCCTGTAAACCAAATGTAAATTCATTTTTCTACCAAAATGAATCACCTCGCGCTTGTCAGGGTTAAACTCCATCTGCCATTTTTCGGCCCAGCTCTGCATCCTATCAATGTCTCTTTGCAGCCTACAACAGCCCTGCACCTGATCCATGACTCCACCAATCTTTGTGTCTTCAGCAAATTTACTGACCCACCCTTCAGCCCCCTCCTCCAAGTCATTGATAAAAGTCACAAATTAAATGAAAATGAAATGAAAATCGCTTATTGTCACATGTAGGCTTCAAATAAAGTTACTGTGAAAAGTCCCGAGTCGCCACAATCCGGCGCCTGTTCGGGGAGGCTGGTACGGCAAAAAGCAGAGGACCCAGCACAGAACCCTGTGTTACACCGCTGGTAACTGGTCTCCAGTCTGAAAATTTTCCATCCATCACCACCCTCTGTCTTCTCAGTGCCGCAGTCCCAGTGCTAGCCACTGTGCCGCATGCCACCCCTTTCACCTTCAGCAAAACGGGATGGGCCAATATTGTTTCAAGTTCCCTAAAAACACGCATCACGAGTTTAACTTAAATGATTAGCAGTCTGCTGATGTCATCCAGTAAAGATACTTGAGACTGTTAAAATATGTTAGATAAATACAAATATGATTGTTATTTACCTTTCTGTAGACAAGTTACGCCCAGGTAGTGGGGAAATGGGGTGAGGCCAATCATTTTTCTATGAGGAATAGATAAGGGGTTGGGGAAGCGGGTCCATCAACAAAAGAGGAGGCAAGTTGAGGGAGTGTAGCGCTAACAATTATACTCAAAGCCGAGCGACTGGTTCAATAGAGGCTTTATTGTTGTACGATGTTGTCCCTCCATCTGCAACTGTAGACTAAGGGTCTGAGCAGCTCTCATACATTTATACATAAGCTCCCTGTGGGCGGAGCTAGCCGGCAGGGGCTTACCGGAGGAACCTGTATTACAGGTACAGGCATACATCCCCCTACTGCAGTACACATAACTACAGTGGTTATCTCACCACATTCACCCCCTGTAAAAAATGAGTCCGGCGGGGGTGACATGTAACTCTAATACAAAGGATGCTATTTACATGAGGGTCCAACAAGGAAATCAAGAGTCCATCCGGTTAGCAGGTTACAGGCTGAGCCGAACCGGTGGTCGAACGTTCCGCTGTGATCGGCGTACCTGTGGTGGCGACGTCGGCACTGGCGGTGATGGCAACGATGGTGCAGGTGTTGGCGGTGTTGGTGCTGGCTGCTGGCGGGATGACTCCGAGAGCAAGCCGAAATCTTCCGTGTCCTCCAGGGTGGGCAGGGGGATGAGGGATGGACCTGATGGGGACGAATAGGGGGGCGCTGGGGTTGGCGCGGGAAGGGGTGTGGGCATGGGATCGGCACATGAGGGAGCCAGGTCCCGGAGCGAGACTGTGTCCTGGCGGCCGTCGGGGAACTCCACGTAGGCATACTGAGGGTTGGCGTGGAGAAGGCGTACTTTGTCCACCAGGGGTTCCGCCTTGTGGTACCGTACCTGCCTACGGAGAAGGACTGGGCCCGGAGTCGTGGGCCAAGTCGGGAGCGACACCCCTGATGTGGACTTCCTGGGGAAGGTAAAAACACGTTCATGGGGTGTACTGTTAGTTGCGGTGCACAGTAGCGACCGAATGGAATGGAGCGCGTCAGGGAGGACCTGCTGCCAGCGAGCGGCTGGGAGGTTCCTGGACCGTAGGGCCAGCTGGACGGCCCTCCATACCGTCCCGTTCTCCCTCTCTACCTGCCCGTTTCCCCGGGGATTGTAGCTGGTCGTCCTGCTGGAGGCGATACCCCTGCTGAGCAGGAACTGACGCAGCTCATCGCTCATGAATGAGGATCCCCTGTCACTGTGGATATAGTCGGGGAAACCGAACAGGGCGAAAATGGAATCCAGGGTCTTGATGACGGTGGCAGACGTCATATCTGGGCATGGGATGGCAAAGGGGAACCTAGAAAATTAATCGACCTCACTAAGGATGCATATTGGATAAGCATATGGATGATAATGGCATAGTGTAGGTTAGATGGCCTTTAGTTTTTTTCCATGTCGGTGCAACATCGAGGGCCGAAGGGCCTGTATAGCGCTGTATCATTCTATGTTCTATGTTCTAGGTGTTGCGGTCGGTGGAGGGAAGGGGCCCTTTGAAGTCCACGCTGAGGCGTTCAAAGGGGCGGGACGCTTTCACCAGGCGCCCGCGATCTGGCCGGCAGAAGTGCGGCTTGCACTCCGCACAGATCTGGCAGTCTCTGGTGACTGTCCGTACTTCCTCAACGGAGTAGGGCAGATTGCGGGCTTTGATCAGATGGTACAAGCGAGTGACCCCCGGATGGCAAAGGCTGTCGTGCAAGGCACGGAGCTGGTTCACTTGTGCACTGGCACATGTACCTCGGGAGAGGGCGTCTGGGGGCTCGTTGAGCTTGCCGGGGCGATACAAGATCTCGTAGTTAAAGGTGGAGAGCTCGATTCTCTACAGCAAGATTTTGTCATTCTTGATCTTGCCCCGCTGCGTGTTATTGAACATGAAGGCGAACGACCGTTGGTCAGTGAGGAGAGTCAATCTCCTGCCGGCCAGGTAATGCCTCCAGTGCCGCACCACTTCAACGATTGTCTGGGCTTCCTTTTCAACAGAGGAATGCCGAATTTCGGAGGCGTGGAGGGTGCGTGAAAAGAATGCCACGGGTCTGCCGGCCTGATTCAGCGTGGCGGCAAGGGCGACATCTGAAGCGTCGCTCTCAACTTGGAAAGGCAGAGTCTCGTCTACGGCGTGCATCCCCTCCCTGGCTATGTCAGATCGAATGCGGGCGAAGGCCTGTTGTGCCTCGGCCGAGAGGGGAAAATGTGTGGACTGGATAAGTGGCCGGGCCTTGTCTGCGTATTGCGGGACCCACTGGGCGTAATAAGAAAAAAACCCAAGGCAGCGTTTGAGGGCCTTGGGGCAGTGGGGAATTGGGAGCTCCTTGAGGGGGCGCATGCGGTCGGGATCGGGCCCCAGTAGTCCGTTTTGGACTACGTAGCCAAGGATGGCTAAGCGGTCTGTGCGGAACACGCATTTCTCCTTGTTGTACGTGAGATTAAGGAGAGATGCGGTGTGGAGGAATTTATAAAGGTTGGCATCATGGTCCCGCTGGTCATGGCCGCAGATGGTGACATTGTTGAGGTACGGGGAGGTGGCCTGCAGTCCGTACCGGTCAACCATTCGGTCCATTTCTCGCTGAAAGACCGAGACCCCATTCGTGACGCTGAAGGGAACCCTCAGAAATTGGTACAGACGACCGTCCGCCTCAAAGGCAGTGTAGGGACGGTCCGATTTACGGATAGGGAGCTGGTGGTAGGCGGATTTCAGGTCAATAGTAGAGAAGACCCGGTACTGTGCAATCTGATTGACCATATCAGAAATGCGGGGGAGGGGGTACGCGTCGAGCTGCGTGTACCGGTTGATGGTCTGGCTGTAGTCCACGACCATCCTGTGCTTCTCCCCGGTCTTAACCACTACCACCTGGGCTCTCCAGGGGCTGTTGCTGGCCTCGATGATACCCCCCCAAAGCAGACGCTGGACTTCGGACCTGATGAAGGCCTCGTCCTGGGTGCTGTACCGTCTGCTCCTGGTGGCGATGGGCTTGCAATCCACAGTCAGATTGGCAAAGAGGGAGGGAGGCTCGACCTTGAGGGTCGCGAGGCCGCAAACGGTGAGGGGAGGTAGGGGTCCGCCGAATTTGAGGGCGAGGCTCTGGAGATTGCACTGGAAATCCAGGCCTAGTAAGAGTGACGCGTAGAGGTTGGGGAGAATGTACAGACGGAAACGGTCGAATTCCACACCCTGTACATTAAGTTTAACCAGGCAGAAACCCTGGATCAGGACAGAGTGGGAACCGGAGGCAAGGGAGATCTGCCGGTCGGCGGGATGGATCGCAAGGGAATAGCGCCTTACCGTGTCCGGGTGGACGAAGCTCTCGGTGCTCCCGGAGTCGATGAGGCAGGAGGTCACATGGCCGTTGACCAGCACCGATGTGGAAGAGGGTGCCAGGTTGCGAGGACGGGACTGGTCGAGCGTAACAGAGGCGAGCAGTGGTTGATAGGCGGTTGAGTCAGATGAGTCCGACGAGGAGCGGTAGCGACCCGTGTCCCGTGATGGCGGCCCCTGGAGACGAGATGGCGGCATCAGCAGTACCTGTGGGTAAAATGGCGGCGTCCATGGAGCGCACGTTGTGGGGTCGGAACAAAATGGCGGCGCCCATGGAACGCACATGGCTGTGGTGGATGAAGATGGCGGCGCCCATGGGGCGCACGTGGCGGGGGCGGCAAAAGATGGCGGCGCCCACTGATCGCACGTGGGGTCGGGGGAAGCGGACGGCGGGGCCCATTGAGGGAGCGGCTGAGGCGTGGGGACCGGCGGCGCGATAGCGGCGACCGTCCGGGACTGACACACCGCTGCAAAATGGCCTTTCTTGCCACAAGCTTTGCAGGTCGCTGTGCGGGCCGGGCAGCGTTGGCGAGGGTGCTTCTGCTGACCGCAGAAGTAACAGTGGGGACCCCCAGGGGGTGCGGTGCGGCGGGCAGCGCAGGCATAGTGCGCGGGGGCGGCTGCTGGCGGGGCCGTTTGCGGGGTCCACGAGGGGTAGGACGGGTGGGCCGAGTGGCTAGCGGAGTAAGTTTGCGCACTACGGGAGGCGGCCGTCATGGAAAGCGCCAGGGCCTTTGCGGCCGCGAGGTCGGGGGCGACCCCTTCCAGCAGTCGTTGCCGGATGGGGTCCGATGCAATGCCTGTAACGAAGGCATCGCGCATGAGTAAGTCCGAATGTTCCGTGGCTGTGAGGGCCCGGCAGTTGCAGTCTCGTACCAGAGGTATAAGGGCCCTCCAGAAGTCCTCAATCGACTCACCCGGCTGCTGGGCGCGAGTAGAAAGTTGATGCCTCGCAAACAGGGTGTTCGTCGATGGTGCATAATTCTCCTTGAGCAGTTCCATAGCTGCGGTGTAGTCGGTCGCATCTCGAATGAGCGGAAAGACGCTGGAGCTAAGTCTGGAGTACAGGAGTTGCTTTTTCTAAGCCTCCGTCGGGGGAGGGTGTGCTGAAGAGATGTAGGCCTCGAAGACTGCGAGCCAGCGATCAAAGTCTTTTCTGGCGTGAGGCGAATGCGAATCCAGCTGCAGACGGTCAGGCTTGATTCTGATGTCCATGGTGAATGGGAAATCGTACAACAATAAATTGTAGCGCTAACAATTATACTCAAAGCCGAGAGACTGGTTCAATAGAGGCTTTATTGTTGTACGATGTTGTCCCTCCATCTGCAACTGTAGACTGAGGGTCTGAGCAGCTCTCATACATTTATACATAAGCTCCCTGTGGGCGGAGCTAGCCGGCAGGGGCTGACCGGAGGAACCTGTATTACAGATACAGGCATACATCCCCCTACTGCAGTACACATAACTACAGTGGTTAACTCACCACAGGGAGGCATAAATTAATCAGGGGTTGGGTTATCATTGCTGCTTCACAGCGCCAGAGAACTGGTTTCAATTCCTGCCTCGGTAGATTGTCTGTGTGGCACTTGTACGTTCTCTCCGTGTCTTTGTGGGTTTCCTCTGGGTCAACCGATTTCCTCCCACAGTTCAAAGATGTGCACATTAGGTGGATTGGCCATGCTAAATAGTCCCTGATGTGCCTGTTAGGGGGGGTTTCAGGGATTGGGCAGGGGAGTGGGCCTAATTAGGTTCCTCTTTCAGAGGGTCGGTGCAGACACACAAGGCCAAATAGCCACCTTCTACACTGTCGGAATTCTATGGTTTTATAGTTTTATCTGGCTGAAGGTGCTGTATGGCCCAGGAATATTGGACACAAGCAGGCTAGCCAATGAAGCCAATAGATACACTTTGCTACAGCAGAAGCAGAGAATCCAGGGGAACTTACTGATGTACCATCGATTGTACGTGAGGCGAGTGATTTACCAAAGTCTGGTTTTAATTGACTAGAACACAGCTCTGTGATCGTCTACAGTGGAAAGGGACGATCGTCAGGCGTCTGAGCATTTATACCTCGTTAATAGCGGCGTGGTTAACTCAGCCTCTCGGTCAATCGGTCAAGAGGCACATGACCGACCAGGGCCAATGGTAAGCCGACGTTCTGGCCCAATGGCAGACGAGTATGCAGATCATATCACCACATTCACCCCTTACGGAGAAGGAAGGCGGGGGGGGGGGGGGTGTGAGAACGAGACCCAGGGTGGGGTGGGGGGGGGGGGGGAGAACTGGTGATATGAGTAGCCGTCGGGAGAATAATTTTCTCGCCGTACCCTTAACGAATTTGGCGGCTTCCCACTGGCCCAGACATAACGATATTTACAAAAGGAAGTCCATGGGACCGTAGAACTCTAGAAGGATTCGATCAGTCTTTTGCTGGTCCTTGACGTCCTGGCCGAGCGCCGCAGTGGAGGAGTTGTCGTCGGATCGGCTGATGGTCCTGGAGTCCGGGAGCGATAGACTTCGAGTAGTCTCCGTCACCTGAGCTGGCCGCGGAGACGCCATGGATGAGGGATGGGGAAGCTGAGTGGGGTGCTGGGGTGAAAAAGGGGAGGGGGGGTCTGTGGTGGGGGGGGGCTGCACGCCGGCGGGTGCCAGGTCCCGGAGGGAGACCATGTCCTGCCGACCGTCGGGGTACTCCACATACGCATACTGCGGGTTAGCGTGGAGTAACTGGACTTGTTTCACCAACGGGTCGGACTTGTGCACCCGCACATGCTTCCGGAGCAAGATGGGTCCGGGGGCGGCCAGCCACGTCGGGAGAGGGGATCCGGAGGACAACTTCCTGGGGAAAACAAGACAACGCTCATGAGGTGTCTGATTTGTTGTTGTACAGAGGAGGGAGCAGATAGAGTGCAGGGCATCGGGGATAACCTCTTGCCATCGGGAAATAGGGAGATTTCTGGACCAGAGGGCCAGTAGTATGGTCTTCCAGATGGTTCCATTCTCCCGCTCGACCTGTCCGTTACCCCGAGGGTTATAGCTGGTCGTCCTGCTAGAGGCGATGCCCCTGTCGAGCAGGAATTGACACAGCTAGTCGCTCATAAATGAGGACCCCCGATCGCTGTGTATGTACGCGGGGTAGCCGAACAGTGAGAAGATGGAGAGTAGGGCCTTAATGACGGTCGATGTGGTCATGTCGGGACAGGGAATGTCGAAGGGGAAGCGGGAGTGTTCGTCGATAACCGCCAGGAAGTAAATGTTGCGGTTGTTAGAGGGAAGGGGCCCCATGAAGTCAATGCTAAGACGTTCGAAGGGGCGGGATGCTTTGATCAGATGTATGCGCTTGGGGCGGTAGAAGTGCGGTTTGCACTCGGTGCAGATGTGGCAGTCACGGGTTACTGACCTGACTTCCTCGATGGTGTAGGGCAGGTTGCGGGCCTTAATGAAATGGTAGAGACGGGTCACCCTTGGATGGCAGAGGTCCGTGTGGAGGGAGCGGAGGCGGTCTATCTGTGCACTGGCGCAGGTACCACGGGACAAGGCATCAGGAGGCTCATTGAGCTTCCCAGGACGATACAAGATCTCATAGTTGTACGTGGACAACTCGATCCGGCACCGTAAAATCTTGTCATTTTTGATCTTGCCCCTTTGTGCATTATCAAACATGAAGGCTACTGACCGTTGGTCAGTGAGGAGGCCAAATAGTGCCTCCAATGTCGCACGGCTTCGACTATGGCTTGGGCTTCCTTTTCCACAGAGGGGTGGCGGAGTTCGGAAGCCTGGAGGGCTCTGGAGAAGAAGGCCACGGGTCTGCTCGCTTGGTTCAGGGTGGCCGCCAGAGCTACTTCTAATGCGTCGCTCTCGACCTGGAAGGGGAGGGCCTCGTCGATGGCGTGCATCGTGGCCTTTGCGATGTCCGCTTTGATGCGGCTAAAGGCCTGGCAGGCCTCCGTCGACAGCGGGAAGGTAGTGGTTTGCATGAGGGGACGGGCCCTGTCAGCGTAATTGGGAAACCATTGGGCGTAGTATGCGAAGAACCCCAGGCAGCGTTTGAGGGATTTGGGGGTATTGGGGAGAGGGAGTTCCATCAGGGGGCGCACGCGTTCGGGGTCGGGGCCTTTCACTCCGTTACGCACTACGTAGCCGAGGATGGCTAGGCGGTCGGTGCTAAACACGCATTTATCCTTATTGTACGTGAGGTTAAGGAGTTTTGCGGTTTGGAGGAATTTCTGGAGGTTGGCGTCATGGTCCTGCTGGTCGTGGCCGCAGATGGTGACATTATCAAGATACGGGAAGGTAGCCTGTAATCCGTACTTGTCGACCATTCGGTCCATCTCCCGTTGGAAGACCGAGACCCCATTTGTGATACCGAATGGAACCCTGAGGAAGTGGTAGAGGCGCCCGTCAGCCTCGAACGCGGTGTACAGTCGGTCACTCGCGCGGATGGGAAGCTGGTGGTAAGCGGACTTAAGGTCCACAGTGGAGAAGACCTTGTATCTCGCGATCTCGTTTACCATGGTAGAGATACGGGGGAGAGGATACGCGTCCAGTTGCGTAAACCGATTGATGGTTTGGCTGTAATCGATGACCATCCGGTTTTTCTCCCCAATCCGGACCACCAGCACTTGGGCTCGCCAGGGGCTGCTGCTGGCCTCGATGACCCCTTCCGTCAGCAACCTCTGGACCTCGGACCTGATGAAGGATCGGTCCTGGGCGCTGTACCGTCTGCTCCGGGTCGCGACGGGTTTGCAATCGGGGGTGAGATTAGCAAACAAGGAGGGGGGGTCTAATTGAGGGACGCGAGGCTGCAGACAGTGAGGGGGGGTATAGGGCCGCCGAATTGGCAAGCTCTGCAGGTTGCACTGGAAGTCCAGTCGTAGGAGTGCCGGTGCGCAAAGGTCAGGGAGGACAAGGAATTTATAATTTTAAAAAACCTTCCCTTGGACTGTGAGGTCCGCGATGCAGCAGCCGGTGATGTGGACGGAGTGCGAACCTGAGGCTAAACCGATTTTGCGTGTTACGGGATGGACAGGGAGCGCGCAGCGTCTTACCGTGTCAGGGTGAACGAAGCTTTCCGTGCTCCCGGAGTCCAGCAGGCAGTCCATCTCGTGTCCGTTGAGGTGGATCAGCGTAGTCGTTTTGGCGAGCGTGCGTGGATGAGACTGGTCGAGTTGAACGGCCGCGAGCCGTGGAGAAAATCCGTCGTCGCCGTCCGAGTCGATGCTGGAGGGACCTTGCGTGGCAGACCTGGAAGTCGGTGGCCAGGATCCACATGTGAGGTCTGTTCCCCAAGATGGCGGCGGCCAGTATCCGCACGTGGGGTCGGGGCCCCAAGCTGGCGGCGCCCAGGACCTGCACGTGGGGTCGGCGCCTCAAGATGGCGGCGCCCAGGAAGCCCTCGTGGCCGCTGGTGGCGGAGCTAGCGTTGCCGGCGCTGCGAGCTGATGAGGTGAGGCGCGCAGGCCGGCACCAGGAGGTGAGTTACATGCATCAGCTGTGGGGACGCGCAGGCCGGCTCCAGGAGGTGAGTTACATGCATCAGCTGTGGGGACACGCAGGCCGGCTCCAGGAGGTGAGTTACATGCATCAGCTGTGGGGACGCGCAGGCCGGCTCCAGGAGGTGAGTTAGGTGCATCAGCTGTGGGGACGCGCAGGCCGGGTGCGGGGGGGGCCGGGGGCGAGGGGAGCAAAGTCGCGCTGCGGGCAGGCAGGGACCGGGGGGGCTCGGAGAGGCGAGCCGGTGGGGCGCCGGGGCCCAGGGGCGGGGGGGGGAGAAACGTGCGGGGCAGGCTGGCAGAGGCCTGGAGGGGCCGGGGAGGTGCGCTTGTCGGCCCGCGGGGCGGGAGTCGGGAGCGGCTGGGGCGGCCCTGGGGGAGAGAGAGAGGCACACAGGCCGTTCGCAGAGGCCTGGGGGCAGGGGGGGGGAGAGTGCTGTGCAGCTTCCAGAAGCGCTGCAGCCAGCGTTTTGGCCTGGCAGACCGTGGAGTAGTGGCCCTTCTTCCCGCAGCTCTTACAGAGGGCGGAGTGGGCTGGGCAGCGCGAGCGAGGGTGTTTAGCGTACCCGCAAAAATAGCAGTGGGGCCCCGCGGATTTATCGGGGCGCCCTGTGGCACAAGCCTGAGGGAGGCCGGGAGCGGCCGGTGGGAAGCGTGCCAGGAGGCGGCCTGGCCAGGGTCATAGGTGCGAGCGCTTAGATCTGCGACCTCCAGGGAGGCGGAGAGAGTCAGTGTCTCCGTTAAACTGAGTTCGTCTCTTTCCAGCATCCGATGGCGGATCACGGGAGACAGCATCCCAGCCACGTAAGCGTCTCTGACGAGTAGCTCCATGTGCTCTGTAGCGGACACCGCTACACAGGCGCAACCTCTCCCCAGGGCATAGAGGGCCCGGGCGTATTGGTCTAGAGACTCACCGGGGACCTGCTTTCTGGTGGCCAGCAGATGTCGAGCGAATACCCTTTGATCGGTTTGATGAATGTAGCTTTTGTATAGAGTCATCATAATCCGTTTCCTCTTTGATTATTGCGTAAGCGTCAATACCCACGCTGGAGTGGAGGACGTGCAGCTTCTGTGCCCCGGTGGGGGAGTCGGTTGTAGATGCTAGGAACCCTTCGAGGCAAGTCAGCCAGAGTTGGAAAAGTTCTGCAGAGTTCGGCGTTTGCGGGCTGATGCGGAGGCATTCGGGCTTGATGCGGAACTCCATCTTCAAAGTTGTAGTCAATTAAATTGATCGACCATCGATTGTACGCGAGGCGAGTGATTTACCAAAGTCTGGCTTTAATTGACTAGAACACGGCTCTGCGATCGTCTACAGTGGAAAGGGACGATCGTCAGGCGTCTGAGCATTTATACCTCGTTAATAGCGGCGTGGTTAACTCAGCCTCTCGGTCAATCGGTCAAGAGGCACATGACCGACCAGGGCCAATGGTAAGCCGACGTTCTGGCCCAATGGCAGACGAGTATGCAGATCATATCACCACACATACTAATCCCACACCCCATCCTGAAGGACATTGTGATCTGCTGCACATCACAATATGCAGCATGTGCTTTCCATGTCACTTTGTCCTCTTTTCAATATTTGAAGATAATTGAAACGACTAATGGAGATTTTTATCGACTGAAGACTTACATGTACGTTGGGAGCCTAAGATGTCATCACTTTCCGTCTTGTCTGGGTAGATGGCAGTAAGGGAAACATCATATTTGGTGTCAGGATCCAGGTTATCTAAAACCTGGCTTGTCTCTTTGCCATTTATAATCATCTGGAAGAATAGGCATAAAGCAAAGGTCAAGATACGTTCAGTGCATGAAACCAATTTGTTTTCTGCAAACTGATTCCCTTAATTAAATGGGGATGTTTGAATTTGATATCACTCAGGGGGTCACAAGGACCTTAAAATCCTTTACCAACCCTTGGCTGCAGCCACCTTTCCCAGTGGCATTCCCTCGTGGTCATGTGGAGTATTTCTGCAGAAAATTCAAGTGAAGGAATAAACTAATTTGGACGGTTTTGTTCATTGCCCAAATGCTCTTCTTTGAGTGGGCAACTGAGCCCAACATCTTAATACTAAAGAGCATATGGTCCGTGCGGAAAGCAGTTTTCTGATCACCTTCTAGTACAGTAATGCCATTCAGAAAGAATGTGCTGATGTTTCTGCAGGTTATGGTTCAAAGAGCTCATCCCACCCAATTGAGTTTTTGACAATCTCCAAATTTTCCAGACCTGCCCGTGTCTTTGCGTGTCCCTGTTGGGAATGGAAAATACCTGCTGTTTTCAGTGTGATCATGCCCCCACGACCAACAGAGAATGCAACTCATTAGCAAGTGTGGAAAGGATTACAAGGATACAATGAAACATCGTTGCTGGAAAGGAGGAACATTTTCATACATATACAGATCTGGCTGACAGCGGTTTTGCTTCACACTCGCATGTTGCAAGGCAAATTTAAAAATCAGCTGGAGCTACACAGAAGCAGAAAGTATGGATTTCATCACCTCTTTTTTGTCCCCTCCCCCAGATGGAACCCAGCTGATTCTGTACTGGTCCGCCTCCTCCGATCCATGATCCCAGTCCATCCGGAAACTTTTCCTCGTGATGTCTGAGAAGCGTAGGTTTGATGGTGCTGGGATAGTCGCTGTGGGAGAAGAATGAGACCTGAAATGTACACATGTAGCAGAAAGGTAACAAAATTTGACAGAGTTGAAATGATGAGGAAAGGGAGGATATCTGAGCAAAGATTTGAGATCCTGGCACTGATCACAAACAACTTGCATTGATAACAGTGCCTTTAATGCAGTAAAATGTCCTGACTCACTTCAGAACATAGAACATAGAACAGGACAGGCACTTCGGCCCTCCATGTTGCGCCGACCTGTGAAACCACTGTCAAGCCCATCTACACTATTCTCTTATCATCCATGTGTTTATCCAATGACCATTTAAATGCCCTTAATTTTGGCGAGTCCACTACTGTTGCAGGCAGGGCAACACCCTAAACCCCTCATCATTTTCTCAACCTCTATTATGTCGCCTCTATCCTCCTCCGCTCCAAGGAGAAAAGCCCTAGCTCTGTCAACCTTTCCTCATAAGACCTATTCTGCAATTCAGGCAGCATCCTGGTAAATCTCCTTTGCATCCTTTCCAATGCTTCCACATCCTTCCTGTAATGAGGTGACCAGAACTGCACACAATGCTCCAAATGTGGTCTCAGCAGGGTGAGGAATAGTTGCAGCATAACCCCGCGGCTCTTAAACTCAAGCCCCCGTTAATAAACGCTAACACACTATAAGCCTTCTTCACGCTGTATCCACTTGAGTGGCAACCTTCAGAGATCTGTGAACATGAACCCCAAGATCTCTCTGTTCCTCCATATTCCTCAGAACCCTGCCGTTGACCCTGTAAACCGCATTCAATTTTTTTCTACCAAAATGAATCACCTCGCACTTATCAGGGTTAAACTCCATCTGCCATTATTCGGCCCAGCTCTGCATCCTATCAATGTCTCTTTGCAGCCTACAACAGCCCTGCACCTGATCCATGACTCCACCAATCTTTGTGTCATCAGCAAATTTACTGACCCAGCCTTCAGCCTCCTCCTCCAAGTCATTGATAAAATTCACAAATGAAATGAAATGAAAATGAAATCAAAATCGCTTATTGTCACATGTAGGCTTCAAACAAAGTTACTGTGAAAAGCCCCTAGTCGCCACAATCCTGCGCCTGTTCGGGGAGGCTGGTACAGCAAATAGCAGGGGACCCAGCACTGATCCCTGTGGTACACCGCTGGTAACTCGTCTCCGGTCTGAAAATTTTCCATCCATCACCACCCTCTGTCTTCTCAGTGCCGCAGTCCCAGTGCTAGCCACTGTGCCGCATGCCACCCCTTTCACCATCAGCAAAACGGGATGGGGCAATATTGTTTCAAGTTCTCTAAAAACAAACATCACTAGTTTAACTGAAATGATTATCAATCAGCTGATGTCATCCAGTAAAGTTACTTGAGACTGTTAAACTATGTTAGATAAATACAAATATGATTGTTATTTCCCTTTGTATAGACAAGTTACGCCCAGGTAGTGGGGAAATGGGGTGAGGCCAATTAAATGTCTGTGAGGAATAGATAAGGGGTTGGGGAAGCGAGACCATCAATAAAAGAGGAGGCAAGTTGAGGGAGGCATAGATTAATCAGGGGTTGGGTTATCACTGCTGCCTCACAGCGCCAGAGAACTGGGTTCAATTCCTGCCTCGGGAGATTGTCTGTGTGGCGCTTGTACGTTCTCTCCGTGTGTTTGTGGGTTTCCTCTGGATCCTCCGATTTCCTCCCACAGTCCAAAGATGTGCACATTAGGTGGATTGCTCATGCTAAATAGTCCCAGATGTGCCGGTTAGTGGGGGTTTCAGGGATTGGGCAGGGGAGTGAGCCTAATTCGGTTGCTCTTTCAGAGGGTCGGTGCAGACATGCTGTGCCAAATGGCCTCCATGTCACTTTGTCCTCTTTTCAATATCTGAAGATAATTGGTAAGGGGGGAGAAAAGACTAATGGAGATTTTTATATACTAAAGACTTACATGTACGTTCGGAGGCTGAGACGTCATCGCTTTCCTTCTTGTCTGGGTAGATGGCAGTAAGGGAAACATCATATTTGGTGTCAGGATCCAGGTTATCTAAAACCTGGCTTGTCTCATTGCCATTTATAATCATCTGGAAGAATAGGCATTAAGTGAAGGTCAAGATACGTTCAGTGCATGAAACCAATTTGTTTTCTGCAAACTGATTCCCTGAATTAAATGGGGATGTTTGAATTTGATATCACTCAGGGGGCCACAAGAAACTTAAAATCCTTTACCAACCCTTGGCTGCAGCCACCTTTCCCAGTGGCATTCCCTCGTGTTCATGTGGAGTATTTCTGCAGAAAATTCAATTGAAGGAATAAACTAATTTGGACGGTTTTGTTCATTACACAAATGCTCTTCTTTGAGTGGGAACTGAGCCCAACATCTCAATACTAAAGAGCATATGGTCCGTGCGGAAAGCAGTTTTCTGATCACCTTCTAGTACAGTAATGCCATTCAGAAAGAATGTGCTGATGTTTCTGCAGGTTACGGTTCAAAGAGCTCATCCCACCCAATTGAGTTTTTGACAATCTCCAAATTTTCCAGACCTGCCCGTGTCTTTGCGTGTCCCTGTTGGGAATGGAAAATACCTGCTGTTTTCAGTGTGATCATGCCACCACGGCCAACAGAGAATGCAACTCATTAGCAAGTGTGGAAAGGATTACAAGGATACAATGAAACATCGTTGCTGGAAAGGAGGAACATTTTCAGACATATACAGATTAGGCTGATAGCGGTTTTGCTTCACACTCGCATGTTGCAAGGCAAATTTAAAAATCAGCTGGAGCTACACAGAAGCAGAAAGTATGGATTTCATCACCTCTTTTTTGTCCCCTCCCCCAGATGGAACCCAGCTGATTCTGTACTGGTCCGCCTCCTCCGATCCATGATCCCAGTCCATGCGGAAACTTTTCCTTGTGATGTCTGAGAAGCGTAGGTTTGATGGTGGTGGGATAGTCGCTGTGGGAAAATAATGAGACTTTAAGTGTACACATGTAGCAGAAAGGTAACAGAATCTGACAGAGTAGAAATGATGAGGAAAGGGAGGATATCTGAGCAAAGATTTGAGATCCTGGCACAGATCACAAACAACTTGCATTGATAACAGTGCCTTTAATGCAGTAAAATGTCCTGAGGCACTTCAGAACATAGAACATAGAACAGTACAGGCACTTTGTGCCAACCCGTGAAACCACTGTCAAGCCCATCTACAATATTCCCTTATCATCCATATGTTTATCCAATGACCATTTAAATGCCCTTAATGTTGTCGAGTTCACTACTGTTGCAGGCAGGGCATTCCACGGCCTTACTACTCTCTGAATTAAGAACCTACCTCTGCCATCTGTCCTGTTTCTATCTCCCACAATTGAAAGCTATGTACCCTCTTTCTAGAAATCACCACCCGAGGAAAAAGTTTCTCACTGTCCACCGTATCTAATCCTCTGATCATCTTGTCTGCCTGAATTAAGTCACATCTGAGCCTTCTTCCCTCTAATGAGAACAGCCTCAAGTCCCTCAGCCTTCCCTCATTAGGTCTTCCCTCCATACCAGGCAACATCCTGGTGAATCTCCTCTGCACCCTTAGCAATGCTTCCATATTCTTCCTGTAATGCAGTGACCAGAATTGCACGCAACACTCCAAATGTTTTATGGGCAGCACGGTGGCATAGTGGTTAGCATATTTGCTTCACAGCTCCAAGGTCCTGGTTCGATTCCCGGCTTGGGTCACTGTCTGTGCGGAGTCTGCACGTTCTCCCCGTGTTTGCGTGGGTTTCCTCCGGGTGCTCCGGTTTCCTCCCACAGTCCAAAGATGTGCGGGTTAGGTGGATTGGCCAGGCTAAATTGCCCTTAGTGTCCTAAAATAAGGTGAAGGAGGGGGGGGTGGGGGGTGGTTGTTGGGTGACGGGTATAGGGTAGATACGTGGGCTTGAGTAGGGTGATCATTGCTCGGCACTACATCGAGGGCCGAAGGGCCTGTTCTGTGCTGTACTGTTCTATTTTTCTATGTTTAAATGTGGCCGCACCAGAGTTTTGTACAGCTGCAATTTGACCTCATGGCTCCGATCTCAATTCCTCTGCCAATAAAAGCTAACACACCGTCCGCCTTCTTCACAACCCTATCAACCTGGGTGGCAACTTTCAGGGATCTATGGACATGGACACCGAGATCTCTCTGCTCATCCACACACCCAAGAATCTCACCATTAGCCCAGTACTCTGTCTTCCTGTTATTCCTTCCAAAATGAATCACCTCACACTTTTCTGCATTAAACTCTATTTCCCATCTCTCAGCCCAGCTCTTCAGCTTATCTACGTCCCTCTGTAACTTACAACAGCCTTCCGCACTGTCCATAACTCCACCGACTTTAGTGCCATCTGAAAATTTAGTCACCCATCCTTGTAGGCCCTCCTCCAGTTCATTTATAAAAATGACAAACAGCAGTGGCCCCAAAACACTTCTTTGTGGTACACCACTAGTAACTGAACTCCGGCTGAACATTTCCTATCAACTTTGTCTTCTTCCAGCTAGCCAATTTCTGATCCAAACTGCTAAATCACCCTGAATCCCATGCCTCTGTATTTTCTGCAATAGCCTACCGTGGGGAACCTTATCAAACGCTTTACTGAAATCCATGTACACCAATCAACTGCTTTCCGCTCGACCACCTGTTTGATCACCTTCTCAAAGAACTCAATAAGGTTTGTGAGGCACGGCCTACCCTTCACAAAACCGTGTTGACTATCGCTAATTAAATTATTCCTTTCCAGATGATTATTAATCCTATCTGTTATGAACCTTTCCAAGACATTGCCCAGAACAGAAGTAAGGCTCACTGGTCTATAGTTACCGGGGGTTGTCTCTATTCCCCTTCCTGAACAAATGGACAACATTTGTTGTCCTCCAATCGACTGGCACTATTCCTGTAGGCAAAGATAACATAAAGATAGATAGAGATAGAGAAATACAGCACAGAACAAGCCCTTTGGCCCACGATGTTGTGCCAAACTTTTGTCCTAGGTTAATCATAGAATTTTGGACACTAAGGGCAATTTTTCATGGCCAATCCACCCAACCTGCACATCTTTAGACTGTGGGAGGAAACCGGAGTACCCGGAGGAAACCCACGCAGTCACGGGGAGGATGTGCAGACTCCACACAGACAGCGACCCAAGTCGAAATCGAACTTGGGACCCTGGAGCTGTGAAGCAATTGTGCTATCCACAATGCTACCGTGCTGCCATTAAGAAGTTAATCTACACTCCATTATTCTACCCTAATCCATGTACCTATCCAATAGCCGCTTGAATGTCCCTAACGTTTCCGACTCAACTACTTCCACAGGCAGTGCATTCCATGCCCCCACTGCTCTCTGGGTAGAACCGACCTCTGACATCCCCTCTATATCTTCCACCATTTATCTTAAATTCATGTCCCCTTGTAATGCTGTGTTCCACCCGGGGAAAAAGTCTCTGACTGTCTACTCTATCTATTCCCCTGATCATCTTATAAACCTCTATCAAGTCGCCCCTCATCCTTCTCCATTCTAATGAGAAAAGGCCTAGCACCCTCAACCTTTCCTCGAATGACCTACTCTCCATTCCAGGCAACATCCTGGTAAATCTCCTTTGCACCTTTTCCAAAGCTTCCACATCCTTCCTAAAATGAGGTGACCAGAACTGCACACAGTACTCCAAATGTGGCCTGACCAAGGTTTTGTACAGCTGCATCATCACCTCACGGCTCTTAAATTCAATCCCTCTGCTAATGAACGCTAGCACACCATAGGCCTTCTTCACAGCTCTATCCACTTGAGTGGCAACTTTCAAAGATCTATGAACATAGACCCCAAGATCTCTCTGCTCCTCCACATTGCCAAGAACCCTACCATTAACCCTGTATTCCACATTCATATTTGTCCTTCCAAAATGGACAACCTCACACTTGTCAGGGTTAAACTCCATCTGCCACTTCTCAGCCCAGCTCTGCATCCTATCCATGTCTCTTTGAAGCCGACAACAGCCCTCCTCACTATCCACAACTCCACCAATCTTCGTATCATCTGCAAATTTACTGACCCACCCTTCAACTCCCTCATCCAAGTCGTTAATGAAATCACAAACAGCAGAGGACCCAGAACTGATCCCTGCGGTACGCCACTGATAACTGGGCTCCAGGCTGAATATTTGCCATCCACCACCACTCTCTGTCTTCTATCGGTTAGCCAGTTTGTTATCCAACTGGCCAAATTTCCCACTATCCCATGCCTCCTTACTTTCTGCACAAGCCTACAATGGGGAACCTTATCAAATGCCTTACTAAAATCCATGTACACTACATCCACTGCTTTACCTTCATCCACATGCTTGGTCACCTCCTCAAAGAAGTCAATAAGACTTGTAAGGCAAGACCTACCCCTCACAAATCTGTGCTGACTATCCCTAATCAAGCAGTGTCTTTCCAGATGCTCAGAAATCCTATCCCTCAGTACCCTTTCCATTACTTTGCCTACCACCGAAGTAAGACTAACTGGCCTCGAATTCCCAGGGTTATCCCTATTCCCATTTTTGAACAGGGGCACGACATTCGCCACTCTCCAATCCTCTGGTCCCACCCCTGTTGACAGCGAGGACGAAAAGATCATTGCCAACGGCTCTGCAATTTCATTTCTTGCTTCCCATAGAATCCTTAGATATATCCCGTCAGGCCCGGGGGACTTGTCTATCCTCAAGTTTTTCAAAACGTGCAACACATCTTCCTTCCTGACAAGTATCTCCTCGAGCTTACCAGTCTGTTTCACACTGTCCTCTCCAACAATATGGCCCCTCTCATTTGTAAAGACTGAAGAAAAATACTTGTTCAAGACCTCCTATCTCTTCAGACTCAATACACAATCTCCCTCTACTGTCCTTGATCGGACCTTATCTCGCTCTAGTCATTCTCATATTTCTCACATATGTGTAAAAGGCCTTGGGGTTTTCCTTGATCCTACCTGCCAAAGATTTTTCATGCCCTCTCTTAGCTCTCCTAATCCCTTTCTTCAGTTCCCTCCTGGCTATCTTGTATCCCTCCAGTTGAACCTTGTTTCTTCAGCCTTACATAAGTCTCCTTCTTCCTCTTAACAAGACATTCAACCTCTCTTGTCAACCATGGTTCCCTCACTCGACCATCTCTTCCCTGCCTGACAGGGTCATACATATCAAAGACATGCAGTACCTGTTCCTTGAACAAGTTCCACATTTCACTTGTGTCCTTCCCTGACAGTCTATGTTCCCAACTTCTGCACTTCAATTCTTGTCTGACAGCATTGTATTTACCCTTCCCCCAATTGTAAACCTTGCCCTGTTGCACGCACCTATCCCTCTCCATAACTAAAGTGAAAGTCACAGAATTGTGGTCACTACCTCCAAAATGCTCCCCCACTAACAAATCTATCACCTGCCCTGGTTCATTACCAAGTACTAAATCCAATATGGCCTCCCCTCTGGTCGGACAATCTACATACTGTGTTAGAAAAGCTTCCTGGACACACTGCACAAACACTACTCCATCCAAACTATTTGATTTAAAGAGTTTCCACACAATGTTTGGGAAGTTGAAGTCACCCATGACTACTACCCTGTGACTTCTGCACCTTTCCAAAATCTGTTTCCCAATCTGTTCCTCCACATCTCTGCTGCTATTGGGGGGCCTATAGAAAACTCCCAACAAGGTGACTGCTCCTTTCCTATTTCTGACTTCAACCCATATTACCTCAGGAGGCAGATCCCCCTCGAACTGCCTTTCTGCAGCTGTTATACTATCTCTAATTAACAATGCCACCCCCCACCTCTTTTACCATCCTCCCTAATCTTGTTGAAACATCTATAACCAGGGACCTCCTACAACCATTTCTGCCCCTCTTCTATCCAAGTTTCCGTGATGGCCACCACATCGCAGTCCCAGGTAACGATCCATGCCTTAAATTCACCCACCTTATTCCTGATGCTTCTTGCATTAAAGTATACACACTTCAACCCATCTCCTTGCCTGCAAGTACTCTCCTTTGTCAGTGTTACCTTCCCCACTGCATCGCTACGTGCTTTGACGTCCTGAATATCGGCTTCCTTAGTTGCTGGACTACAGATCCGGTTCCCATTTCCCTGCCAAATTAGTTTAAACCCTCCCGAAGAATACTAGAAAACCTCCCCCCCAGGATATTGGTGCCCCTCTGGTTCCTATGCAACCCGTCCTGCTTGTACAGGTCCCACCTTCCCCAGAATGCGCTCCAATTATCCAAATACCTGAAGCCCTCCCTCCTACACCATTCCTGCAGCCACGTGTTCAACTGCACTCTCTCCCTATTCCTAGCCTCACTATCATGTGGCACCGGCAACAAACCAGAGATGACAACTCTGTCTGTCCTGGCCTTTAACTTCCAGCCTAACTCCCTAAACTTGTTTATTACCTCCACACCCTTTTTCCTCTCTATGTCGTTGGTACCAATGTGCACCACGACTTCTGGCTGCTCATCCTCCCCCTTCAGGATCCTGAAGACACGATCAGAGACATCGCTGGCCCTGGCACCCGGGAGGCAACATACCTTTCGGGAGTCTCGCTCGCGACCACAGAATCTCCTATCTATTCCCCTAACCATTGAATCTCCTATTACTATTGCTTTTCTATGCTCCCCCCTTCCCTTCTGAGTCCCAGAGCCAGACTCAGTGCCAGAGACCTGGCCGCTGGGGCCTTCCCCAGTAGGTCATCCCTCCGAACAGCATCCAAAATGGTATACTTGTTTTGACGGGGAATGGCCACGAGGGATCCCTGCACTGTCTGCCTGTTAGTTTTCTTTCCCCTGACTGTAACCCAGCTACTCTTGTCCAGTACCTTTGGTGTGGCTACCTCCCTGTAACTCTTCTCTATAACCCCCTCTGCTTCCCGGATGATCCGAAGTTCATCCAGCTCCAGCTCCAGTTCCTTAACACGGTCTCTGAGGAGCTGGAGTTGGGTGCACTTCCCGCAGGTATAGTCAGCGGGGACACCAGTGGTATCCCTCACCACCCACATCCTACAGGAGGAGCATGCAACTGCCCTAGCCTCCATCCCCTCTTACTTTACAGAATTAGCTGCCCCGTGGACCAACTGGACCTCCACCCTCCGACTCTGCTTCCAGTCAGCTGTACTCTAAACTCCTGGCTCCCTTCACGCTCTTTGATAAATATAGGAAATGAAATGTAAGGAGCACCTTACTCCCTCCTCACCTAACTCCCTCAGTCACCAAACTCTCACTGTAGCACTCAAATGCAACAAGCTCAGCACTCAGTGCAAAACAAAGATCAAAGCCAAAGGCTCAGCAATAAAGATCAAAGCCAAAGGCTCAGCAATCTCTTCCCTTAATTCACAGAGAATCCTGGGATAAATCCCATCAAGCTCAGGGGATTTACCTATTTTCACACTTTCCAGAATTGCTAACACCTCCTCCTTATGAACCTCAAGCCCTTTAAGTCTAGTAGCCTGTACCTCATTATTCTCCTCAACAACATTGTCTTTGTCCTGTGTGAATACTGATGAAAAATACTCATTCAGCACCTCTCCTAACTCCTTGGACCCCACGCACAACATCCCTTGACATGCCCATCTCTTACCCTAGTCATTCTTTTATTCCTGACATACCTATAGAAAGCTTTAGGGTTATCCTTGATCCTACCTGCCAAAGATTTCTCATGTCCCCTCCTGGCTCTTCGTAGCTGTCTCTTCAGATCCTTCCCAGCTAACTTGTAACTCTCGAGCGCCCTAACTGAACCTTCACGTCTCATCTTGACATAAGCCTCTTTCTTCCTCTTGACAAGTGATCCAACTACTTTAGAAAACCACGGGTCCCACGCTTGACCACTTCCTCCGTGCCTGACAGGCACATAAGAACATAAGAACATAAGAACTAGGAGCAGGAGTAGGCCACATGGCCCCTCGAGCCTGCTCCACCATTCAATGAGATCATGGCTGATCTATTGTGGACGCAGCTCCACTTTCTGGCCAGAACACCATAACCCTGAACCCCTTTATTCTTCAAAAAGCTATCCATCTTTGTCTAAAAAACATTTAATGAAGGAGCCTCAACTGCTTCACTGGGCAAGGAATTCCATAGATGCACAACCCTTTGGGTGAAGAAGTTCCTCCCATACTCAGTCCTAAATCTACTTCCCCTTATTTTGAGGCTGTGCCCCCTAGTTCTGCTTTCAGTGGAAATAACCTGGGCGAAATTCTCCGCGGACCGAAGTGACGCCCATTTCCGGCGGGAAAAAGCGGTGCGCATGACTCCGGCGACCGGGCCTTCTTTTAAGCCGGCAATCTCCGTTCCCGGAAGGGCCAGCAGCGGACTGACGCGGTAGGCGTCAGTTTCACCAGCTGCGGAAGTGGCGAGTCCCGGCGTTTGTGTGGTGGGGAGAGAGAGACCCAGTGGTGGGGGGAGAAGAAGAGCGACCCGGCATTTGGGGGGGGGGGAGAAGAGCGACCCGGCATTGGGGGGGGGGGGAGAAGAGCGACCCGGCATTGGGGGGCGGGGGAGAAGAGCGACCCGGCATTGGTGGGGGGGGGGGGAGACGAGCGACCCGGCATTGGGGGGGGGGGGGAGAAGAGCGACCCGGCATGGGGGGGGGGGGGGGGAGAAGAGCGACCCGGCATTGGGGGGGGGAGAAGAGCGACCCGGCATTGGGGGGGGGGGAGAAGAGCGACCCGGCATTGGGGGGCGGGGGAGAAGAGCGACCCGGCATTGGGGGTGGGGGGAGAAGAGCGACCCGGCATTGGGGGTGGGGGGAGAAGAGCGACCCGGCATTGGGGGGGGGGGGGGGGGAGAAGAGCGACCCGGCATTGGGGGGGGGGGGAGAAGAGCGACCCGGCATTGGGGGGGGTGGAGAAGAGCGACCCGGCATTGGGGGGGGGGAGAAGAGCGACCCGGCATTGGGGGGGGGGGAGAAGAGCGACCCGGCATGGGGGGGGTGGAGAAGAGCGACCCCGGCATTGGGGGGGGGAGAAAGAGCGAACCGGCATTGGGGGGGGGGGTGGGAGAGAGCGAACCTGCATTGGTGGGGGGGGGAGACAGAAGCGAACCCGGCATGGGGGGGGGGGGGGAGAAACGAGCGACCCGGCATTGGGGGTGGGGTGGAGAAGAGCGACCGCCATTTGGGGGGGGGGGGAGACGAGCGACCGGCATTGGGGGGGGGGGTGGAGAAGAGCGACCCGATTGGGGGTGGGGGCGAGAAGAGCGACCCCGGCATTTGTGGGGGGGGAGAAGAGGACCCGGCTGGGGGGGTGGAGGGGGGATGACGAGCGACCCGGGCATGCGGGGGGGGGGGAGGAGAAGGTGCGACCCGGCATTGGTGGGGGGGGGGAGAAGATGCGACACGGCATGGGGGGGGGGAGAGAAGAAAAGAGAGAAACCCCCCCCCCCCCGGCATGGGGGGGGGGGGGGGAGAAGAGGACCCGGGCTGGGGGGGGGGGGGGGAGAGGTGACCGGCATTGGGGGGGGGGGGGAGAAGAGCGACCCGCCATTGGTGGGGGGGGGGAGACGAGCGACCGGGCATTGGGGGGGGGGGGGAGAAGAGCGACCCGGCATTGGGGGGGGGGTGGAGAAGAGCGACCGGCATTGGGGGCGGGGGGGTGGAGAAGAACGACCCGGCATTGGGGGGGGGGGGGGGAGAAGAGCGACCCGGCATTGGGGGGGGGGGTGGAGAAGAGCGACCCGGCATTGGGGGGGGGGGGGGAGAAGAGCGACCCGGCATTGGAGGGGGGGGTAGAAGAGCGACCCGGCATTGGTGGGGGGGGGGAGAAGAGCGACCCGGCATTGGGGGGGGGGGGGGGGTGAAGAGCGACCCGGCACTGGGGGGGGGGGGGGGGAGAAGAGCGACCCGGCATGGGGGGGGGGGGAGAAGAGCGACCCGACATTGGTGGGGGGGGGGTGGAGAAGAGCGACCCGACATTGGTGGGGGGGGGGGGGGTGGAGAAGAGCGACCCGGCATTGGTGGGGGGGGGAGACGAGCGACCCGGCATTGGTGGGGGGGGGGGGAGACGAGCGACCCGGCATTGGGGGGGGGGGGGAGACGAGCGACCCGGCATTGGGGGGGGGGGGGGGAGAAAGAGCGACCCGGCATTGGTGGGGGGGGGGAGACGAGCGACCCGGCATTGGGGGGGGGGGAGAAGAGCGACCCGGCATTGGGGGGGGGGGGGAGAAGAGCGACCCGGCATTGGTGGGGGGGGGGAGACGATCGACCCGGCATTGGGGGGGGGGGAGAAGAGCGACCCGGCATTGGGGGGGGGGGGGAGACGAGCGACCCGGCATTGGGGGGGGGGGGAGACGAGCGACCCGGCATTGGGGGGGGGGGGGGGAGAAGAGCGACCCGGCATTGGTGGGGGGGGGGAGACGAGCGACCCGGCATTGGGGGGGGGGGAGAAGAGCGACCCGGCATTGGGGGGGGGGGGAGAAGAGCGACCCGGCATTGGTGGGGGGGGGGGAGACGATCGACCCGGCATTGGGGGGGGGGGGGGGAGAAGAGCGACCCGGCATTGGTGGGGGGGGGGGGGAGACGAGCGACCCGGCATTGGTGGGGGGGGGGGAGACGAGCGACCCGGCATTGGGGGGGGGGGGGGAGAAGAGCGACCCGGCATTGGGGGGGGGGGGGGAGAAGAGCGACCCGGCATTGGTGGGGGGGGGGAGACGATCGACCCGGCATTGGGGGGGGGGGTGGAGAAGAGCGACCCGGCATTGGTGGGGGGGGGGGGGAGACGAGCGACCCGGCATTGGGGGGGGGAGGGGAGAAGAGCGACCCGGCATTGGGGGGGGGGGGGAAGAGCGACCCGGCATTAGGGGGGGGGGGAGAAGAGCGACCCGGCATTGGGGGGGGGGGAGAAGAGCGACCCGGCATTGGAGGGGGGGTAGAAGAGCGACCCGGCATTGGGGGGGGGGGGTGGAGAAGAGCGACCCGGCATTGGGGGGGGGGGTGGAGAACAGCGACCCGGCATTGGGGGGGGGGAGAAGAGCGACCCGGCATTGGGGGGGGGGGGGAGAAGAGCGACCCGGCATTGGAGGGGGGGTAGAAGAGCGACCCGGCATTGGGGGGGGGGGGTGAAGAGCGACCCGGCATTGGGGGGGGGGGGGGGAGAAGAGCGACCCGGCATTGGTGGGGGGGGGGGAGACGAGCGACCCGGCATTGTGGGGGGGGAGAAGAGCGACCCGGCATTGGTGGGGGGGGGGGGAGACAAGCGACCCGGCATTGGGGGGGGGGGGAGGGGGAGAGAGACAGACCCGCCGTCGGGGGGGGGGGGGGGAGGAGAGAGACAGACCGGCATTTGGGGGGGGGGGAGGAGGAGAGAGACAGACCGGCATTTGGGGGGGGGGGGGAGGAGAGAGACAGACCGGCATTTGGGGGGGGGGGAGGAGAGAGGCAGACCGGCATTTGGGGGGGGGGAAGAGAGAGACAGACCGGCATTTGGGGGGGGGGAGGAGAGAGACAGACCGGCATTTGGGGGGGGGGGGAGGAGAGAGACAGACCGGCATTTGGGGGGGGGGGGGAAGAGAGAGACAGACCGGCATTTGGGGGGGGGGGAGAGAGAGACAGACCCGGCGTTGGGGGGTTTGCCGCGTTGAGTTGAGAGGAGAGGGGGGGTTTGCGGCATTGAGTTGAGAGGGGGGGGGTTTGCGGCATTGAGTTGAGAGGGGGGGGTTTGCGGCGTTGAGTTGAGAGGAGAGGGGGAGGTTTGCGGCGTTGAGTTGAGAGGGGGGGCGGCGTTGGAGGGGGTAGGGGTGGTGAAGGGGGTAGGGGTGGTGAGGGGGGGTTGGGGTAGGGGCAGCGGCGTGCAGAGGAGGGGGGCGACGGATGCCCGGGGCCAACGCACCGTCGCCCCCCCTCTGCACGCAGCTTCCCCTACCCCAACCCCCCCCCCTCACCACCCCTACCCCCTTCACCACCCCTACCCCCCTCCAACGCCGCCCCCCCCCCTCTCTCAACGCCGCAACCCTCCCCCCTCAACGCCGGTACCACCTCTCTCTCAACGCCGCACCCCCCCCACTAATGCCGCACCCCCCCCCCCCACTAACGGAGGAAGGAAGGGGGGAGGAGGAAGGAAGGGGGGAAGGAGGAGAGAGGGGGGGTGTGTGGGTAGCGGCCTTCAGAGGGAGGGGGGTGTGGGTACCGGCCTTTAGAGGGAGGGGGGGTGTGGGTACCGGCCTTCAGAGGGGGGGGGTGTGGGTACCGGCCTTCAGAGGGAGCGGGAGGGGGGGTGTGGGTACCGGCCTTCAGAGGGAGGGGGAGGGGGGTGTGGGCACCGGCCTTCAGAGGGAGGGGGGGGAGGTGTGGGTACCGGCCTTCAGAGGGAGGGGGGGTGGGTACCGGCATTCAGAGGGAGGGGAGGGGGGTGGGTACCGGCCTTCAGAGGGAGGGGGGTGTGGGTACCGGCCTTCAGAGGGAGGGGGACGGGGTGTGGGTACCGGCCTTCAGAGGGAGGGGGACGGGGTGTGGGTACCGGCCTTCAGAGGGAGGGGGAGGGGTCAATTAGTAAGGCACGACCTTGCCCTTGATGAACCCATGCTGCGTCTGCCCAATGAGACAATTTCCATCCAGACGTCTCGCTATTTCTTCTTTGATGATAGATTCCAGCATCTTCCCTACTACCGAAGTTAAGCTAACTGACCAATAATTACCCGCTCTCTTCCTACCTTCTTTTTTAAACAGTGGTGTCACGTTTGCTAATTTCCAATCAGCCGGGACCATCCCAGAGTCTAGTGAATTTTGGTAAATTATCACTAGTGCATTTGCAATTTCCCGAGCCATCACTTGTAGCACTCTGGGATGCATTCCATCAGGGCCAGGAGACTTGTCTACCTTTAGCCTTGTGGGCTTGTCCACCACTATCTCCTTCGTGATAACAATCATCTCAATGTCCTCACCTGTCATAGCTTCATTTCTATCAGTCACTGGCATGTTACTTGCGTCTTCCACTGTGTAGACAGATCCAAAAAATCTGTTCAGTTCCTAAGCCATTTCCTCAACTCCCATTATTAAATCACGCTTCTCATATTCTACAGGATAGATATTTACCTGAAAAGCCCCTAGTCGCCACATTCCGGCGCCTGTTCACTCTTATAATCTATCTTTCTCTTTATTGCTTTTTTAGTAGCTTTCTGTTGCCCCTTAAAGACTTCCCAGTCCTCTAGTCTCCCACTAGTCCTTGCCACTTTGGATGCCTTTTCCTTCAATTTGATACTCTTCCTTATTTCCTTAGATATCCATGGTCGATTTTCCCTCTTTCTACAGTCCTTCTTTTTTGTTGGTATAAACTGTGAAAAATCGCTTGGAAGGTTCTCCACTGTTCCTCAACTGTTTCACCATAAAGTCTTTGCTCCCAGTCTACCTCAGCTAGCCTTTCTCTCATGCCATTGTAATCTGCTTTGTTTGAGCACAAAACACTACTGTTTGATTTCACCTTCTCACCCTCCATCTGTATTTTAAATTGCACCACATTGTGATTGCTCCTTCCGAGAGGATCACTAACTCTGAGATCATTAATCAATCCTGTCTCATTACACAGGACCAGATCTAGGACCGCTTCTTCCCTTGTAGGTTCTGTTACATACTGTTCCAGGAAACCATCAAGGATAGATTCTATAAACTCCTCCTCCAGGCTGCCTTGACCGACCTGGTTAAACCAATCGACATGTAGATTTAAATCCGCCATGATAACGACAGCACCATTTCTACATGTATCAGTTATTTCTTTGTTTATTGCCTGCCCCACAGTATTGTTACTATTTGGTGGCCTCTCGACTACTCCTATCAGTGCCTTTTTCACCTTACTATTCCTAATTTCCACCCAAATGGATTCAACCTTGTCCTCCATTGCACCGATGTCATCCCTTACTATTGCCCGGATGTCATCCTTAAATAACAGAGCTACACCCTTACCATCCACTCAGTCCTTCCGATTAGTTTGATATTTATCAAGGACTACTATAAAAGCCCCCAAGTCCCCAATTAAGTTCCAAACCCCATCAAACACTTTCCCTATTTCCCTCGCTGCCTCCCTTTGTCTGAGCTGCTGTGCAATCTACCTACTGCATTTTTCCCGTGTCGTACACCGCTGCCTTCACCTTCCTGAGCTGCTCCACTGCCTTTCCTGTAGTTAACTATCTAAATTCTGCCTGCAGCCTCCGGCGTTCCCTCAACAGCCCTGCCTCTGGCGCCTTCACATACTTCCTATCCACTCGTAGGATCTCTCTTACCAGTCGGTCCTTCTCTGCCCTGTCCGTGTTACAGTGCTCACCCCAGTCCAATGCCAGCATCTCCACATCATGGCTGTCCGTCCTGTCACTGTAAGTCTGGATCTAGATCAGCTCCCCTCTCACCACCGCCTTCAACGCTTCCCAGATTACCGCTGCTGAGACCTCCCCCGTATCGTTTACCTGCAGGTAGTTCAGCATCCACTTCCTCAATCTCTCGCAGACCACCTCGTCCGCCAACAGCCCCACATCCAATCTCCAGTGTGGGGGCTGATTACTGTCCATACTGACCTGCAGGTCCACCCAGTACGGAGCATGGTCCAATATCGTAATTGCCCAATAGCGCGTATCCACCACCCTCGCCAACAGCACGGGCAGCACGGTAGCATGGTGGATAGCATAAATGCCTCACAGCTTCAGGGTCCCAGGTTCGATTCCCGGCTGAGTCACTGTCTGTGCGGAGTCTGCACGTTCTCCCTATGTCTGCGTGGGTTTCCTCCGGGTGCTCCGGTTTCCTCCCAAAGTCCAAAGATGTGCGGGTTAGGTGGATTGGTCAGGCTAAATTGCCCGTAGTGTCCTAAAAAGTAAAGTTAGGGGGGGGGGGGGGGGGGGCTGTTGGGTTACGGGTATAGGGTGGATACGTGGGTTTGAGTAGGGTGATCATTGCTCGGCACAACATTGAGGGCCGAAGGGCCTGTTCTGTGCTGTATTGTTCTATGTCTAACAGGGCCCTGCCTACAACAGAGCCCTGCCTACAACAAAGAAATCTATCCGGGAATACACCTTCTGAATGTGGGAGAAGAAAGAAAATTTCCTGGCTCTCGGCTGCCTAAATCTCCACGATTCCACAACCCCCCCCCTCAATCTGTTCCATGAACCCTATCAGCTCCTTTGCCATTGCTGGCACCTTGCCCGTTCTCGAACATGACCGGTCCAGGCCTTGATCAATAACCGTGTTGAAATCCCCACCCATAATCAGCCTGTGCGATCATCCCAGGTTGAGGGTCCCACTGAACTTTGGGAAAGGTTGACAGGGTTTATTGCTGCTGTTGCACGGTATGAAAATTCAACAAAACATTTTTCCCCCACAAAAGCCAAGGGAAAGGTGATGTAAAAACAAAAAATGCTGAAAATGCTCAGCTAAGAGATCCAGAGTCCTCACCCACCTCAGAAACATGAGGGCCGACATAGTCTTCCTCCAAGAGACGCATCTGAGGGAGCAGGACCAACTGCGGGTAAGAAAGGGTTGGGTGGGACAAACCTACCATTCCTGCTATGGGACAAGGGCCAGGGGGGTGGCGATACTGATCGGCAAGAGGACAATGTTTAGGGCGACAAAGACGGTTACAGACCCAGGGGGGCGGTATGTCATGGTCAGCGGGGCCCTGGATGGGGCACCGGTAGTTCTAGTTAACGTGTACGCACCCAACTGGGACGACACGAGTTTCATCAAAAAGACCATGGCAGAAATCCCGGACATAGCGACGCATCGACTAATCATGGGGGGGGGACTTCAACTGTGTACAGGACCCAAAGACGGACAGATCAAACCCCAAAACGGGGAAAACCTCAAACATGGCAAGGGAACTCGGTCACTTTATGGAGCAGATGGGAGCTGTGGACCCCTGGAGGTTCGCCCACCCGGGGGAGAAAGAATTCTCTTTCTTCTCCCCAGTACACAATGTGTACACCAGAATTGACTTCTTTGTGGTGGGGAAAACGGTGCTTCCAGGGATAGACAAAGTGGAATACTCCGCAATTGTGATATCAGACCACGCCCCACACTACATGGATGTGCGGATGGAGACGGGAAGGGCCCAGCGCCCCACATGGAGGTTGGACGGTGCCTTACTAGCTGACAAGGCCTTCAGCGAAAGGATAGCGCGGGCCATAGCAGAATACACGGAGAACAACCAAAACGGGGAGGTCTCACCCTCCACGTTCTGGGAAGCGCTTAAGGCCGTACTAAGAGGGGAAATCATTGCCTTCAAAGCGCAAAGAGATAGGGAGGAAAGGGTGGCTAGGCAGAAGCTGGTCAACTCCATACTGGAGGTAGACCATAAATACTCCGAGGCCCCGACCGTAGAGCTCCTGGCGGAGAGAAAAGAATTACAAAGGAACTTTGACCTGCTCTCCACCAGGAAAGCAGTGCACCAACTCCGCCAGGCGCGCGGGACCCTGTACGAACACGGAGACAAAGCCAGCCGCCTGTTGGCACACCAGCTGAGAAAGCAGGCAGCCACCAGAGAAATTGCGCAAATCAGGGGTACCGGAGGCACGTTGGAAACAGAACCAGAGAGGATTAACAAAACCTTCAAGGCCTTCTACCAAGAGCTGTACATCTCAGAGCCCCCAATGGGGAAGGCTGGGATGAACCGGTTCCTTGATGGACTGGACATGCCAGTCGTGGGAGAGGGCAGGAAACGGGACCTGGAAGCACCACTAGCACTGGGAGAGATCATGGACAGTATCAGCTCCATGCAGACGGGGAAGGCGCCGGGACCGGACGGATTCCCGGCGGACTTCTACAAAAAATTTGCGACAGCGCTGGCCCCGCACCTGCGGGAGATGTTCACAGACTCGCTAGCTAGGGGCACACTGCCACCCACGTTAGCACAGGCCTCAATCTCACTGATACCTAAGAAAGACAAAGACCCAACGGAATGTGGGTCATACAGACCCATCTCTCTGCTGAACGCAGACGCCAAAATACTGGCCAAAATCCTAGCCAAAAGGCTAGAAGACTGTGTACCTGAGGTGGTCACAGAGGACCAGACGGGCTTCGTCAAACGTAGACAGCTCACCTCGAACATCAGGCGCCTGCTGAACGTGATAATGACCCCCTCCGGGGAGAGAACACAAGAGGTGATCGTCTCCCTGGACGCAGAAAAGGCCTTCGACAGAGTCGAATGGAAATACCTCATAGAGGTACTGGAGCGGTTCGGGCTTGGAACAGGGTTCACCGCGTGGGTAAAACTCCTATACAACGCCCCCATGGCGAGTGTACGGACCAACAATACCAACTCCCAATACTTCCAGCTGCACAGGGGCACCAGACAAGGATGCCCACTGTCCCCACTGCTGTTCGCACTAGCAATCGAACCGCTAGCAATTGCGCTCAGGGCAGCAAAAAATTGGAGGGGGATCCGAAGGGGAGGCAGAGAGCACAGAGTCTCACTCTATGCAGACGATCTGCTCCTCTAGATCTCGGACCCACAAAGCAGCATGGACGGAATCATCGCGCTTCTGAAAGAGTTTGGAGCCTTCTTGGGCTACAAACTCAACATGAGCAAAAGTGAGATCTTCCCAGTACACCAGCAAGGGGGGGGGGGGGGGGCAGCACTAAAGGGGCTGCCGTTCAAACAAGCCCGACATAAATTCCGCTACCTGGGGATCCAAATAGCCCATGACTGGAAAGGGATCCACAAATGGAACCTCACCAGCCTGGCGGAGGAAGTAAAAAAGGACCTGCAAAGATGGAACACACTCCCACTCTCCCTCGCAGGAAGAGTCCAGACGATCAAAATGAACGTATTGCCCAGGTTCCTCTTCCTGTTTAGATCCATTCCGATCTACATCCCCAAGGCCTTCTTCAAAGCACTGGACAAACTTATCATGGCGTTCGTATGGGGGGGGGGGGGGGGGGGGGGGGGGGGGGGGGTAAAAATGCTAGGATCCCAAAGAAGGTCCTACAGAAAACAAAATCCAGGGGGGGGCTAGCCCTCCCGAATCTACAATTCTACCACTGGGCGGCAACAGCCGAGCGAGGAAGGGGATGGATCCAGGAGCCAGAAGCCGAGTGGGTGCGTGCGGAGGAGGCCTCCTGCATGGGGACCTCCCTCCGGGCCCTCGCCACGGCAGCACTCCCATCCCCACCCAAAAAACACTCCAGCAGCCCAGTGGTGACAGCCACCCTCCAATCCTGGAACCAACTGCGGCAGCAATTTGGCCTGAACAAAATGTCGGACAAGGCTCCCATCTGCAACAACCATAGGTTCAAACCAGCACTGACTGACGCCACCTTCAAAAGGTGGAGGCAGGACGGGGGGACACTGACAGTCAGGGACCTATACATGGATGGCAGGATCGCAACACTGGACGAACTGACAGAGAAATTTCGGCTAGCCGGGGGGAACGAGCTATGGTACCTACAGCTCAAAAACTTCCTACGAAAGGAGACAAGGACGTACCCACAACCGCCACGACAGACACTACTGGAAGACCTACTGGACGCAAGTATCATAGAGAAAGGGAACTGTAGCGACATGTATGACCGACTGGTAGAAAGGGACGACACCGTACTGGACGCAACAAGGAGGAAATGGGAGGATGACTTGGGGATGCAGATAGGGTGGGGACTCTGGAGCGAAGCACTGCATAGGGTCAACTCCACCTCCACGTGCGCAAGGCTCAGCCTGACGCAACTAAAAGTGGTACATAGAGCCCACTTAACGAGAAACCGTATGAGTAGGTTCTTCCCGGAGGTGGAGGACAGATGTGAACGGTGCCAAAGAGGCCCGGCCAACCACGCCCACATGTTCTGGTCTTGCCCCAGACTTGTGGAGTACTGGACAGCCTTCTTCGAGGCTATGTCCAAAGTGGTGGGGGTGAGGGTGGAGCCATGCCCGATAGTGGCGGTCTTCGGGGTTTCAGACCAGCCAGATCTATTCCTGGGGAGGAGGGCGGACGCCCTTGCCTTTGCCTCCCTGATCGCCCGCCGTAGAATCCTGTTTGGCTGGCGGTCAGCAGCACCGCCAGAGCTGCAGACTGGCTGTCCGACCTCTCGGAATCTCTCCAAATGGAGAAAATCAAATTCGCCATCCGAGGGTCGGACGACGGCTTCAACAGAACGTGGGAGCCATTCATGCAACTGTTCTACTACAAAGATGCTTACCTGTAAATATATATGTTGATTTTTGTGTGTTCTTTTTTTTTTCTCTCTCTCTAACAATTTGTAATTTGTTCAATATAAAACATGAAAACTGAATAAAAAACATTTATAAAAAAAAGAAAATGCTCAGCTGGTCTGGCAAAACCTGAAGAGGGAGAAAAAAAGTCAACAGGTTTTAAGCAGATGGGAGGTAATTTTAAAAAGTGGGAATGTCTCTCACAGGGTGTAAGGCAGGAGAAATTAAATGACAAAAGAGTTGTCAGTGTGGGGAATGGGACAAGATGTGGCCAGAGGAGGCGTGAATCGCAGAATAATGAGCAGCTGCTGTCTCAAAGCAGAAACAAGAGAAAAAAGGGTTAAAATCAAACCTTGCAAAGGGAAAGGAACCAAAATGGGGCCTGGATAATGATGTAAAATTGTTGAACACGGTGTTGTGACCAGGATGCTATAAAGCACCTCATGGAAAGTTGAGGTGGTGTTTTTCCAGCTCTATTGGAATCATGCTGCTGATCAAGGACAGAGAGATCAGCAAGACAGCAGGGCTAAATAAAGGAGATGCAAGCTGAAATGTTGGATACTGACATTAAGGAGAGCGGCTTCACATGTAGGGATAAAGGATTGGGGGTGGGGGAAAGGGATTGAAGTAAGTTACTGCAAAGGGTCACTAAACTCAACAGCAGAAGCAAATCAAAAAAATATGTGTTTCACTGGAGAATGAAGTTTGAGGAATATTGCGAGTCAATAAGGTAACATTCCATAAAATACGGGCAGGTGTACTGCGGTTGATTATCTTTTCCATGTCATCTTACTTACTTTGTAAAAAAATTTGCGTGCACCCAATTACTGTTTTTTTTCCAATTCAGGGGGAATTTAGCGTGGCCAATCCACCTAACGTGCACATCTTTGGGTTGTGGGGGTGAAACCCTAGCAGACATGGGGAGAATGTACAAACTTGACACGGACAGTGACACAGGGCCGGGATTCGAACCCGGCTTATCATAGAACATGGACCATAGAACAGTGCAGCAGAGAACAGGGGCTTCGGCCCTCGATGTTGTGCCGAGCAATGTCCGAACGCAAGATTAAACGATCCCACTCCATGTCATTCTGGTCTGCTCCATGCTCCTATCCAATAACTACTTGAAAGTTCCTAAAGTGTCCAACTCCACTATCACAGCAGGCAGTCCATTCCACACCCTATCCGCTCTCTGAGTAAAGAACCTACCTTGGACATCCCTCCTATATCTCCCACCCTGAATCTTATAGTTATGCCCCCTTGTAACAGCTACATCCACCCAAGGTAATAGTCTCTGAACGTCCACTCTATCTAACCCCCTCATCATTTTCTCAACCTCTATTATGTCGTCTCTCATCCTCCTCCGCTCCAAAGAGAAAAGCTCCAACTCCCTTAACCTTTCCTCATAAGACCTATCCTGCAAACCAGGCAGCATCCTGGTAAATCTCCTTTGCACCCTTTCCAATGCTTCCACATCCTTCCTGTAATTAAGTGACCAGAACTGCACACAATGCTCCAAATGTGGTCTCAGCAGGGTCAGGTATAGTTGCAGCATAACCCCGCAGCTCTTAAACTCAAGCCCCCGTTAATAAACGCTAACACACTCTCAGCCTTCTTCACAGCTCTATCCACTTGAGTGGCAACCTTCAGAGATATGTGGACATGAACTCCAAGATCTCTCTGTTCCTCCACATTCCTCACAACCCTGCCGTTGACCCTGTAATTGGCATTCAAATTTTTTCCACTAAAATGAATCACCTCGCACTTATCAGGGTTAAACTCCATCTGCCATTTTTCAGCCCAGCTCTGCATCCTATCAATGTCATTGATAAAAATCACAAATAGCAGAACCCAGCACTGATCCCTGTGGTACACCGCTGGTAACTGGTCTCCAGTCTGAAAATTTTCCATCCATCACCACCCTCTGTCTTCTCAGTGCCGCAGTCCCAGTGCTAGCCACTGTGCCACATGCCACCCCTTTCACCATCAGCAAAACGGGATGGGGCAATATTGTTTGAAATTCTCTGAGAAACAGACATCACTAGTTTAACTTAAATGGATAGCAATCTGCTGATGTCATCCAGTAAAGTTACTTCAGACTGTTAAACTATGTTAGATAAATACAAATATGATTGTTATTTCCCTTTGCATGGACAAGTGATGCGCAGGTAGTGGGGAAATGTAGTGAGGCCGATCATTTTTCTATGAGGAATAGATAAGGGGTTGGGGAAGCGGGTCCATCAATAAAAGAGGAGGCAAGTTGAAGGAGGCATAGATTAATCAGGGGTTGGGTTATCACTGCTGCCTCACAGCGCCAGAGAACTGGGTTCAATTCCTGCCTCGGTAGGTTGTCTGTGTGGCGCTTGTATGTTCTCTCCGTGTCTTTGTGGGTTTCCTCTGGGTCCTCCGATTTCCTCCCACAGGCCAAAGATGTGCACTTCAGGTAGATTGGTCATGCTAAATATTCCCAGATGTGCCGGTTAGGGTGGGTTTCAGGGATTGGGCAGGGGAGTGGGCCTATTTCGGTTGCTCTTTCAGAGGGTCGGCGCCAAATAGCCTCCTTCTGCACTGTCGGAATTCTATGGTTTTATAGTTTTATCTGGCTGAAGGTGCAGTATGGCCCAGGAATATTGGACACAAGCAGGCTAGCCAATGATGCCAATAGATACACTTTGCTACAGCAGAAGCAGAGAATCCAGGGGAACATACTAATCCCACACCCCATCCTGAAGGACATTGTGATCCGCTGCACATCACAATATGCAGCATGTGCTTTCCATGTCACTTTGTCCTCTTTTCAATATTTGAAGATAATTGTTAAGGGGGTAGAAAAGACTAATGGAGATTTTTATATACAACAGACTTACATGTTCGTTCGGAGGCTGAGACGTCATCACTTTCCGTCTTGTATGGGTAGATGGCAGTAAGGGAAACATCATATTTGGTGTCAGGATGCAGGTTATCTAAAACCTGGCCAATCCTCCTATCGTGCACATCTTTGGGTTGTGGGGGTGAAACCCACGCAGACATGGGGAGAATGTGTAAACTCCACACGCACAGCAACCCAGGGCTGGGATTCGAACCCGGCTCCTCATGGAACATGGAACATAGAACAATGCAGCAGAGAACAGGGGCTTCGGCCCTCGATGTTGTGCCGAGCATTGTCCGAACGCAAGATTAAGCGATCCCACTCCATGTCATTCTGGTGTGCTTCATGTTCCTATTCAATAACTACTTGAAAGTTCCTAAAGTGTCTGACTCCACTATCACAGCAGGCAGTCCATTCCACACCCTATCCGCTCTCTGAGTAAAGAACCTACTTCGGACATCCCTCCTATATCTCCCACCCTGAATCTTATAGTTATGCCCCCTTGTAACAGCTACATCCACCCAAGGTAGTAGTCTCTGAACATCCACTGTATCAAACCCCCTCATCATTTTCTCAACCTCTATTATGTCGCCTCTCATCCTCCTCCACTCCAAAGTTTCCACCTAGTTTCCACATTCGATCGTCTGTCCGGGGAGGCTGGTACGGGAATTGAAATGTGCTGCTGGCCTGCTTGGTCTGCTTTAAAAGCCAGCGATTTAGCAGAGTGAGCTAAACCAGCCCCTTTTCCACTAAAATGAATCACCTCGCACTTATCAGGGTTAAACTCCATCTGCCATTTTTCGGCCCAGCTCTGCATCCTAACAATGCCATTGACAAAAATCACAAATGGCAGAGGACCCAGCACTGATCCCTGTGGTACACCGCTGGTAACTGGTCTCCAGTCTGAACATTTGCCATCCATCACCACCCTCTGTCTTCTCAGTGCCGCAGTCCCAGTGATAGCCACTGTGCCACATGCCACCCCTTTCACCTTCAGCAAAACGGTATGGGGCAATATTGTTTCAAGTTCTCTAAAAACAAACATCACTAGTTTAACTGAAATGATTAGCAATCTGCTGATGTCACCCAGTAAATTTACTTGAGACTGTTAAAATATCTGAGATAAATAAAAGTATGATTATTATTTACCTTTGTATAGACAAGTTACGCCCAGGTAGTGGGGAAATGGGGTGAGGCCAATCATTTTTCTATGAGGAATAGATAAGGGGTTGGGGAAGCGGGTCCATCAATAAAAGAGGAGGCAAGTTGAAGGAGGCATAAATTAATCAGGGGTTGGGTTCTCTCCGTGTCTTTGCCGGTTTCCTCTGGGTCCTCCGATTTCCTCCCACAGACCAAAGATGTGCACATTAGGTGGATTGGATTAGGTGGATAGTCCCAGATGTGCCGGTTAGGGGGGGTTTCAGGGATTGGGCAGGGGAGTGGGCCTAATCAGGTTCCTCTTTCAGAGGGTTGGTGCAGACACACAAGGCCAAATAGCCACCTTCTACACTGTCTAATTCTATGGTTTTATAGATTTATCTGGCTGAAGGTGCTGTATGGCCCAGGAATATTGGACACAAGCAGGCTAGCCAATGAAGCCAATAGATACACTTTGCTACAGCAGAAGCAGAGAATCCAGGGGAACATACTAATCCCACACCCCATCCTGAAGGAGATTGTGATCTGCTGCACATCACAATATGCAGCATGTGCTTTCCATGTCACTTTGTCCTCTTTTCAATATTTGAAGATAATTGAAACGACAAATAGAAATTTTTATCTATTGAAGACTTACATGTACGCTGGGAGGCTGAGACGTCATCACTTTCCTTCTTGTCTGGGTAGATGGCAGTAAGGGAAATATCATATTTGGTGTCAGGATTCAGGTTATCTAAAACCTGGCTTGTCTCATTGCCATTTATAATCATCTGGAAGAATAGGCACAAAGCGAAGGTCAAGATACGTTCAGTGCATGAAACCAATTTGTTTTCTGCAAACTGATTCCCTTAATTAAATGGGGATGTTTGTATTTAATATCACTCAGGGGGTCACAAGGACCTTAAAATCCTTTACCAACCCTTGGCTGCATCCACCTTTCCCAATGGCATTCCCTCATGGTCATGTGGAGTATTTCTGGAGAAAATTCAATTGAAGGAATGAACTAATTTGAACGGTTTTGTTCATTACACAAATGCTCTTCTTTGAGTGGGCAACTGAGCCCAACATCTCAATACTAAAGAGCATATGGTCCGTGCGGAAAGCAGTTTTCTGATCACCTTCTTATACAGTAATGCCATTCAGAAAGAATAAGGTAGGGGAACTGGCAGCATGGGTTGGTACCTGGGACTTCGATGTTGTGGCCATTTCAGGAGACATGAATAGAGCAGGGACAGGAATGGTTGTTGCAGGTTCCGGGGTTTAGAGTGTTTTAGTAAGCTCAGAGAAGCGGGCAAAAGAGGGGGAGGTGTGGCCCTGCTAGTCAAGGACAGTATTACGGTGGCGGAAAGGATGCTAGATGGGGACTCTTCTTCCGAGGTAGTATGGGCTGAGGTTAGAAACAGGAAAGGAGAGGTCACCCTGTTGGGAGTTTTCTATAGGCCACCTAATAGTCCTAGGGATGTAGAGGAAAGGATGGCGAAGATGATTCTGGAAAAGAGCGAAAGTAACAGGGTAGTTGTTATGGGAGACTTTAACTTTCCAAATATTGACTGGAAAAGATATAGTTCGAGTACATTAGATGGGTCGTTCTTTGTACAATGTGTGCAGGAGGGTTTCCTGACACAATATGTTGACAAGCCAACAAGAGGCGAGGCCACATTGGATTTGGTTTTGGGTAATGAACCAGGCCAGGTGTTAGATCTGGAGGTAGGTGAGCACTTTGGAAACAGTGACCACAATTCGGTGACCTTTTTCGTTAGTGATGGAAAGGGATAAGTATACCCCGCAGGGCAAGTGTTATAGCTGGGGGAAGGGCAATTATGATGCCATTAGACATGACTTAGGATGTGTAGGGTGGAGAAGTAGGCTGCAAGGGTTGGGCACACTGGATATGTGGAGCTTGTTCAAGGAACAGCTATTGCGTGTTCTTGATAAGTACGTACCAGTCAGGCAGGGAGGAAGGGGTCGAGCGAGGGAACCGTGGTTTACCAAAGAAGTGGAATCTCTTGTTAAGAGGAAGAAGGAGGCCTATGTGAAGATGAGGCGTGACGTTTCAGTTGGGGCGCTTGATAGTTACAGGGAAGCGAGGAAGGATCTAAAGAGAGAGCTAAGACGAGCAAGGAGGGGGCATGAGAAGTCTTTGGCAGGTAGGATCAAGGAAAACCCAAAAGCTTTCTATAGGTATGTCAGGAATAAAAGAATGACTAGGGTAAGAGTGGGGCCAGTCAAGGACAGTGGTGGGAAGTTGTGTGTGGAGGCTGAGGATATAAGCGAGATACTAAATGAATACTTTTCGTCAGTATACACTCAGGAAAAAGATTATGTTGTGGAGGGGAATGCTGAGACCCAGGCTATTAGAATAGATGGCATTGAGGTGCGTAGGGAAGAAGTGTTGGCAATTCTGGACAAGGTGAAAATAGATAAGTCCCCGGGGCCTGATGGGATTTATCCTAGGATTCTCTGGGAAACCAGGGAAGAGATTGCTGAGCCTTTGGCTTTAATTTTTATGTCATCATTGGCTACAGGAATAGTGCCAGAGGACTGGAGGATAGCAAATGTGGTCCCTTTGTTCAAGAAGGGGAGTAGAGATAACCCCGGTAACTATAGGCCGGTGAGCCTCACGTCTGTTGTGGGTAAAGTCTTGGAGAGGATTATAAGAGATACGATTTATAATCATCTCGATAGGAATAATATGATTAGTGATAGTCAGCATGGTTTTGTGAAGGGCAGGTCATGCCTCACAAACCTTATCGAGTTCTTTGACAAGGTGACTGAACAGGTAGACGAGGGTAGAGCAGTTGATGTGGTGTATATGGATCTCAGTAAAGCGTTTGATAAGGTTCCCCACGGTCGGCTATTGCAGAAAATACGGAGGCTGGGGATTGAGGGTGATTTAGAGATGTGGATCAGAAATTGGCTAGTTGAAAGAAGTCAGAGGGTGGTGGTTGATGGCAAATGTTCAGAATGGAGTTCAGTTACGAGTGGCGTACCACAAGGATCTGTTCTGGGTCCGTTGCTGTTTGTCATTTTTATAAATGACCTAGAGGAGGGCGCAGAAGGTTGGGTGAGTAAATTTGCAGATGACACTAAAGTCGGTGGAGTTGTAGACAGTGTGGAAGGATGTTGCAGGTTACAGAGGGACATAGATAAGCTGCAGAGCTGGGCTGAGAGGTGGCAAATGGAGTTTAATGTAGAGAAGTGTGAGGTGATTCACTTTGGAAAGAATAACAGGAATGCGGAATATTTGGCTAATGGTAAAATTCATGGTATTGTGGATGAGCAGAGGGATCTCGGTGTCCATGTACATAGATCCCTGAAAGTTGCCACCCAGGTTGATAGGGTTGTGAAGAAGGCCTACGCTGTGTTGGCCTTTATTGGTAGAGGGATTGAGTTCCGGAGCTATGAGGTCATGTTGCAGTTGTACAAAACTCTGGGACGGCCGCATTTGGAGTATTGCGTACAGTTTTGGTCGCCTCATTATAGGAAGGACGTGGAAGCTTTGGAACGGGTGCAGAGGAGATTTACCAGGATGTTGCCTGGTATGGAGGGAAAATCTTACGAGGAAAGGCTGATGGACTTGAGGTTGTTTTCGTTAGAGAGAAGAAGGTTAAGAGGTGACTTAATAGAAGCATACAAAATGATCAGAGGGTTAGATAGGGTGGACAGTGAGAGCCTTCTCCCGAGGATGGAGGTGGCTAGCACGAGGGGACATAGCCTTAAATTGAGGGGTAATAGATATAGGACAGAGGTCAGAGGTAGGTTTTTTACGCAAAGAGTGGTGAGGCCGTGGAATGCCCTACCTGCAACAGTAGTGAACTCGCCAACATTGAGGGCATTTAAAAGTTTATTGGATAAGCATATGGATGATAATGGCATAGTGTAGGTTAGATGGCCTTTAGTTTTTGACTTCCCATGTCGGTGCAACATCGTGGGCCGAAGGGCCTGTACTGCGCTGTATCATTCTATGTTCTATGTTCTATGTTCTAATGTGCTGATGTTTCTGCAGGTTACGGGTCAAAGAGCTCATCCCACCCAATTGAGTTTTGCCCGATCTCCAAATTTTCCAGTCCCGCCCGTGTCTTTGCATGTCCCTGTTGGGAATGGAAAATACCTGCTGTTTTCAGTGTGATCATGCTGCCTCGGCCAACAGAGAATGCAACTCATTAGCAAGTGTGGAAAGGATTACAAGGATGCAATGAAACATCGTTGCTGGAAAGGAGGAACATTTTCATACATATACAGATCTGTCTGACAGCGGTTTTGCTTCACACTCGCATGTTGCAAGGCAAATTTAAAAATCAGCTGGAGCTACACAGAAACAGAAAGTATGGATTTCATCACCTCTTTTTTGTCCCCTCCCCCAGATGGAACCCAGCTGATTCTGTAGAGGTCCGCCTCCTCCGATCCATGATCCCAGTCCATTCGGAAACTGTACCCCTTGATGTCCGAGAAGCGTAGGTTTGATGGTGCTGGAATAACCGCTGTGCGAGAAGAATGAGACCATAAATGTACACATGTAGCAGAAAGGTAACAGAATCTGACAGAGTAGAAATGGCGAGGGAAGGGAGGCCATCTAAGCAAAGATTTGAGATCCTGGCACTGATCACCAACAACTTGCATTCATAATAGTGCCTTTAATGCAGTAACATGTCCCGAAGCACTTCAGAACATAGAACATTACAGCGGAGTACAAGCCCTTTGACCCTCCACGATGCTCCGACCTGTGTCACAAAGCTAAAGCCCATCGACAGTATTCCCTTATCATCCATATGTTCATCCAATTGCCATTTAAATGCCCTTAATATTGGCGAGTTGATACTGTTGCAGGTCGGGTATTCCACAGCCTTTACTGCTCCCCGAGTAAAGAACCTACCTCTGACATCTGTCTTATGTCTATCACCCCTCAATTTGAAGCTATGTCCCCTCGTTCTAGACATCACCATCCGAGGAAAAAGGCTTCACTGTCCACCCTCATCCTCTGATCATCTTATATGCTTCAATTAAGTTACCTCTTAACCTTCTTCTCTCCAACGAAAACAGCCTCAAGTCCCTCAGCTTTCCCTCATAAGATCTTCCCTCCATGTCAGGCAATATCCTGGTAAATCTCCTCTGCACCCTTTCCAATCCTTCCACATCTTTCATATAATGCGGCGACCAGAACTGCATGCAATACTGCAAATGCACCCGCACCAGAGATTTGTACAGCTGCAACATGACCTCATGGCTCCGGAACTCAATCTCTCTTCCAATAAAAGCTCACACACGGCATGCCTTCTTCATAACCCTATGAACCTGGGTGGCAACTTTTAGGGATCAATGTACATGGACACCGAGATCTCTCTGCTCATCCACACTACCAAGAATCTTACCATTAGCCCAGTACTCTGTCTTCCTGTTATTCCTTCCAAAATGAATCACCTCACACTTTTCTGCATTAAACACCATTTGCCACCTGTCAGCCCAGCTCTGCAGCTTATTACTGTTCCTCCGTAACTTGTAACATCGTTCCGCACTGTTTAAAAGTCCATCAACTTCAGTGTCATCTGCAAATATTCTCACCCTTCCTTCTACGCCCTCCTCCAGTTCATTTATAAAAATGGCAAACAGCAGCGGCCCCAAAACAGATCCTTGTGGTCCACCACTCACAACTGAACTCCAGGCTGAACATTTCCCATCACCCTTTGTCTACTTCCAGCTAGCCAATTTCTGATCCAAACTGTTAAATCATCTGAATCCCACGCGTCCGTATTTTCTGCAATAGCCTACCATGGCGATCCATATCAAATGTTTACTGAAATGCATATACACCACATTAACTGTTTTACACTCATCCACCTGTTTTGGCATCTTCTCAAAGAATTCAATAAGGTTTGTGAGGCACGACCTACCCTTCACAAAACGGTGTTGACTATCGCTAATCAAATTATTCCTTACCAGATGATTATAAATCCTATCTCTTATGAACCTTTCCAAGACTTTGCCCACAACAGAAGTAAGGCACACTGGTCTATCTTTACTAGGGTTGTCTCTACTCCCCTTCTTGAACATGGGGACAACATGTGCTATCCTCCAGTCTTCTGGCACTATTCCTGTAGACAAAGATAACGTTTTGATCAAAGCCAAATGCTCAGAAACTCTTCCCTTATTTCAGAGAGAATCCGAGGATAAATCTCATCTGGCCCAGGGGACTTATCTATTTTCACACTTTCCAGAATTGCTGACACCTCCTCCTCATGAACCTCAAGCCCTCTTCTTGTCTAATAGCCTGTATCTCAATATTCTTCTCAACAACATCGTCTTTTTCTTGTGCGAATACTGACGAAAAATATTCATTTAGCACCTCTCATATCTCTTCGGACTCCACGCACAACTTCTCTTGTCAGGCCCTCCTCTTACCCTAGTCATTCTTTTATTCCTGACATACCAATAGGATGCTTCATGGTTGTCTTTGATCATCCCTGATAAAGATTTCTCATGTCCACTCTTGGCTCTTCTCAGCTCTCTCTTTAGATCCTTCCTTGCTAACTTATAACTCTCGGGTGCCCCAACTGAACCTTCACGTATCATCTTTACATAAGCCTCCTTCTTCCTCTTGACAAGTGATTCAACTACTTTCATAAACCACGGTGCCCTCGCTCGACCACTTCCTCACTGCCTGACAGGTACATAAGATCATAAGAACTAGGAGCAGGAGTATGCCACCTGGCCCCTTGAGCCTGCTCTGCCATTCAATGAGATCATGGCTGATTTTTGTTTTGTGGAATCAGCTCCACTTTTCGGCCATAACTCCATAACCCGTAATCCCTTTATTCTTCAAAAAACTATCTGTCTTTATCTTAATAATATTTAATGATGAAGCTTCAACTGTTTCACTGGGCAAGGAATTCCATAGATGCACAACCCTTTGGGTGAAGACGTTCCTCCGAAACTCACCCCTCAATCTATTTCCCCTTATTTTGAGGCTATGCCCACGAGTTCTGCTTTCACCCTCCTGTGGAAATAATCTGGCCGCATCTATGCTATCTATTCCCTTCATAATTTTGTATGTTTAGATAAGATCCCGCCTCATCCTTCCAAGTTCCATTGAGTACAGTCCCAGTCTCCTCAACCTCTTCTTGTAATACAACCCCTTCAGGTCTGGGATTAACCTAGTGAATCTCCTCTGCACACGATAATACTCCAGCTGTGCCCTCACTAACACCTTATACAATTGCAGCATAACCTCCCTGGTCTTAAACTCCATCCCTCTAGCAATGAAGGACAAAATTCCATTTGCCTTCTTAATCACCTGTTGCGCCTGTAAACCAACTTTTAGCGACTCATGCACGAGCAAACCCAGTTCTCTCTCCACATCAGCGTGCTTTAATATATTATCATTTAAATAATAATCCCGTTTGCTGTTATTCCTACCAAAATGGATAACCTCACATTTGTTAACATTGTATTCCATCTGACAGACCCTAGCCCATTCACTTAACCTATCCAAATCCCTCTGCAGACTTCCGGTATCCTCTGCATTTTTCGCTTGCTCCTACTTTACCCTTAATGCCAAGCATCTTTACCTTGTGCAGCAATCTTTTGTGTGGCACCTCATCAAAGGTTTTCTGGAAATCCAGATATACCACATCCATTAGCGTCGTGTTATGTACCTCACTAGTAACGTCCTCAAAGAATTCCACTAAATCAGTAAGGCACGACCTGCCCTTTATGAACCCATGCTGCATCTGCCCAATGGGACAATTTCCATCCAGACGTCTCGCTATTTCTTCTTTGATGATAGATTCCAGCATGTTCCCTACGAACGAAGTTGAGCTCACTGGCCTATAATTCCCCGCTCTCTGCCTATCTCCTTTTTTAAACAGTGGTGTCGCGTTTGCTAATTTCCAATCCGCCGGGACCACCCCAGAGTCTAGTGAATTTTGGTAAATTATCACTAGTGCATTTGTAATTTCCCTAGCCATCTCTTTTAGCACTCTGGGATACATTCCATCAGTGCCAGGAGACTTGTCCACCTTTAGCCCTGTGGTCTTGCCCATCACTATCTCCTTCGTGATAACAATCATATCAATGTCCTCACCTGTCATTGCCTCATTTCTATCAGTCACTGGATGTTATGTGTGACTTCTACCGTTAAGACTGACCCAAAAAACCTGTTCAGTTCCTCAGCCATTTCCTCATCTCCCTTCTCATCCTCTAAAGGTGCAATATTTACCTCAACCACTCTTTTTTGTTTTATATATTTGTAGAAACTTTTACTGCCTTACTTTATATTCGGAGCACGTTTACTCTCATAACCTATGTTACGGGGCAGCACGGTGGCGCAGTGGGTTAGCCCTGTTGCCTCACGGCGCCGAGGTCCCAGGTTCGATCCCGGCTCTGAGTCACTGTCTGTGTGGAGTTTGCACGTTCTTCCCGTGTTTGCGTGGGTTTCACACCCACAACCCAAAAATGTGCAGTCTAGGTGGATTGGCCACGCTAAATTGCCTCTTTATTGGAAAAAAATCTAAATAAAAAAAAAACCTATCTTACTCGTCTTTGTAGTTTTTTAGTAGTGTACTGTTGCCCGCTAAAAATTTTCCAGTGCTCGTCTCCCACTAATCGTTGCCACTTTGTGTGCTTTTTCTTTCAAGTTGATTCTTTACCTTATTTCCTTAGGTATCCATGGTCGATTTTCCTTCTTTTTACCGTCCTTCCTTTGTGTTGGTATAAACCTTTGCTGAGCACAGTGAAAAATCGCTTGGCAGTTTCTCCACTGTTCATCAATGGTCTCACCACAAAGTCTTTGCTCCCAGTCTACCTCAGCTAGCCTTTCTCTCATGCCATTGTAATCTGCTTTGTTTGAGCACAAAACACTACTGTTTGATTTCACCTTCTCACCCTCCATCTGTATTTTAAATTCAACCATATTGTGCTCGCTCCTTCTGAGATTATCCCGAAATATCAGATCATTAATCAATCCTGTCTCATTACATAGGACCAGATCTAGGGCCGCTTGTTCCCTTGTAGGTTCCATTACATACTGTTCTTGGAAATTATCGAGGATACATTCTCTAAACTCCTCCTCCAGGTGATCAACCTGGTTAAACCAATCGACATGTAGATTAAAATCCCCCATGATAACTACTGTACCATTTCTACATCCATCAGTTAATTCTTTGTTTATTGCCTGCCCCACCATGTTGTTACTATTTGGTGGCCTATAGACTACTCCTATCAGTAACTTTTTCACCTTCCTGTTCCAAATTTCCACCCAAATGGATTCAACCTCATCCTCCCTAGCACTGATGTTATCCCTTACAATAGCCGCAGATGTCATTCTTAAATAACAGAGCTACACCTCCCTTACCATCCACTGAGTCCTTACGATTAGTTTCATATTTATCAAGGACTACTATAAAAGTCCGGAAGGTCTTGTTCACCCCCTCCGAGTCCCCAACTAAGTTCCAATCCCCATCAACCACTTTCCCTATTTCCCTCGCTGCCTCCCTTTTTCTGAGCTGCTGTGCAAGCATCCTGCTGGCCTTTTCCCCATGCTCGTACACCACTCCCTTCACCTTCCTGAGCTGGTCCACTGCCCGACCTGCAGTTAACGAACTAGATTCCGCCTGCAGCCTCCGGCGTTCCCTCAATAGCCCTGACTCTGGAGCCTCCGCAATCCTCCTATCCACTCGTAGGCTCTCTCTTACCAGTCGGTCCGCCTCTCCCTCTCTGTCCTGTCCCTGTGAGCCCGGATCAATACCAGTTCCCCTCTCAGCACCGCCTTCAGCGCTTCCCAGACCACCGCTGCTGAGACCTCCCCCGTATCGTTTATCTGCAGGTAGTTCAGCATCCACTTCCTCAATCTCTCGCAGACCACTTTGTCTGCCAACAGCCCCACATCCAATCTCCAGTGTGGGCGCTGCTTATTATCCATACTGACCTGCAGATCCACCCAGTGCGGAGCATGGCCCAAGATCATAATTGCTGAATTGCCCGTATCCACCACCCTCACCAACAGGGCCCTGCCCACAACAAAGAAATCTATCCAGGATTACACCTTGTGAACGTGGGAGAAGAAAGAAAATTCTCTGCCTCTCGGCTGCCTAAATCTCCACGGATCCACACCCCTCCCATCTGCTCCATGAACCCTTTCAGCTCCTTTGCCATTGCTGGCACCTTGCCCGTTCTCGAACATGACCGGTCCAGGCCTTGATCAACAAGCATGTTGAAATCCCCACCCATAATCAACCTGTGCGATCATCCCAGGTTGAGGGTCCCACTGAACTTTGGGAAAGGTTGACAGGGTTTATTGCTGCTGTTGCACGGTATGAAAATTCAACAAAACATTTTTCACCCACAAAAGACAAGGTAAAAGTGATGTAAAAACCAAAAAATGCTGAAAATGCTCAGCTGGTCTGGCAACACCTGAAGAGGGAGAAAAAAAGTCAACAGGTTTTAAGCAGATGGGAGGCGATTAAAAAAGTGGGAAGGTCTGTTACAGGGTGGAGGGCAGGAGAAATTAAATGACAAAAGCGAAAGGAACCAAAATGGGGCCTGGATAATGATGTAAAATTGTTGAACACGGTGTTGAGTCCAGGATGCTATAAAGCACATCATCGAAAGTTGAGGCGGTGTTTTTCCAACTCTATTGGAATAATGCTGCTGATCAAGGACAGAGAGATCAGCAAGACAGCAAGGCTAAATAAAGGAGATGCAAACTGAAATGTTGGATACTGGAATAAAGTAGATCAACTTCACATGCAGCACAGTTCAATTCCCATACCAGCCTCCCCGAACAGGCGCCGGAATGTCACGACTAGGGGCATTTAACAATAACTTCATTGAAGCCTACTTATGACAAGAAGCAATTTTCATTTCATGTATGAGTAATGGATTGGGGGTGGGGGAAAGGGATCGAAGTGAGTTACTGCAAAGGGTCACTAAACTCAACAGTAGCAGCAGATCCAAAAAATATGTGTTTCACTGGAGAATGACGTTGAGGAATTTTGCGAGTCAATAGGGTAACATTCCATAAAATACAGGCTAGTTTACTGTGGTTGATTGTATTTTCCCTTTCACCTTCCTTGCCTTGTAAAAAAATTTGAGTGTACCCAAATTCCGTTTTTTCCAAATTGAGGCAGAATTTAGTGTGTCCAATCCACCTACCCTGCACATCTTTGGGTTGTGGGGGTGAAACCCACGCAGACATGGGGAGAATGTTCAAACTTGACACGGACAGTGACCAGGGCCGGGATTCGAACCCGGCTCCTCAAAGAACATGGAACATAGAACAGTACAGTACAGAACAGGCCCTTCGGCTCTCAATGTTGTTCCGAGCATTGTCCGAAACCAAGATTAAGCTATCCCACTCCATGTCATTCTGGTCTGCTCCATGGTCCTATGCAATAACCGCTTGAAAGTTCCTAAAGTGTCTGACTTCACTATCACAGCAGACAGCACATTACACACCCTAACCGCTCTCTGAGTAAACATCTACATCCACCCAAGGTAATAGTCTCTGAACGTCCACTGTATCGAACCCCCTCATCATTTTCTCAACCTCTATTATGTCGCCTCTCATCCTCCTCCACTCCAAAGAGAAAAGCCCTAGCTCTGTCAACCTTTCCTCAAAAGAATTAATCTGCAATCCAGGCAGCATCCTGGTAAATCTCCTTTGCATCCTTTCCAATGCTTCCACATCCTTCTTGGAATGAGGTGACCAGAACTGCAGACAATGCTCCAAATGTGATCTCAGCAGGGTCGTGAAGAGTTGCAGCATAACCCGGTGGCTGTTACACTCAAGCCCCCGTTAATAAACGCTAACACACTATAAGCCTTCTTCACGCTGTATCCACTTGAGTTGCAACCTTCAGGGATCTGTGGACATGAACCCCAAGATCTCTCTGTTCCTCCACATTCCTCAGAACCCTGCCGTTGACCCTGTAATCAGCATCCAATTTCTTTCTACCAAAATGAATCACTTATCAGGGTTAAACTCAATCTGCCATTTTTCGGCCCAGCTCTGTATCCTATCAATGTCTCTTTGCAGCCTACAACAGCCCTGCATCTGATCCACGACTCCACCAATCGTTGTGTCATCAGCAAATTTACTGACCCAGCCTTCAGCCCCCTCCTCCAAGTCATTGATAAAAGTCACAAATGAAATTAAATGAAAATGAAATGAAAATCGCTTATTGTCACATGCAGGCTTCAAATGAAGTTACTGTGTAAAGCCTCTAGTCGCCACAATCCGGCGCATGTTCGGGGAGGCTGGTACAGCAAATAGCAGAGGACCCAGCACAGAACACTGTGTTACACCGCTGGTAACTGGTCTCCAGTCTGAAAATTTTCCATCCATCACCACCCTCTGTCTTCTCAGTGCCGCAGTCCCAGTGCTAGCCACTGTGCCACATGCCACCCCTTTCACCTTCAGCAAAACGGGATGGGGCAATATTGGTTCAAATTTTCTAACAACAAACATCACTAGTTTAACTGAAATGATTATCAATCAGCTGATGTCATCCAGTAAAGATACTTGAGCCTGTTAAAATATGTTAGGTAAATACAAATATGATTGTTATTTCCCTATAGACAAGTCACGCCCAGGTAGTGGGGAAATAGGGTGATCCCAATCATTTTTCTATGAGGAATAGATAAGGGGTTGGGGAAGCGGGTCCATCAATAAAAGAGGAGGCAAGTTGAAGGAGGCATAAATTAATCAGGGGTTGGGTTATCACTGCTGCCTCACAGCACCAGAGTACTGGGTTCAATTCCTGCCTCGGTAGATTGTCTGTGTACGTTCTCTCCGTGTCTTTGTGGGTTTCCTCAGGGTCAACCAATTTCCTCCCACAGTCCAAAGATGTGCACATTAGGTGGATTGGTCATGCTAAATATTCCCAGATGTGCTGGTTAGGGGGGGTTTCAGGGATTGGGCAGGGGAGTGGGCCTAGTTCGATTGCTCTTTCAGAGGGTCGGTGCAGACACACAAGGCCAAATAGCCTCCTTCTACACTGTCGGAATTCTATGGTTTTATAGATTTATCTGGCTGAAGGTGCAGTATGGCCCAGGAATATTGGACACAAGCAGGCTAGCCAATGAAGCCAATAGATACACTTTGCTGCAGCAGAAGCAGAGAATCCAGGGGAACATACTAATCCCACACCCCATCCTGAAGGACATTGTGATCTGCTACACATCACAATATGCAGCATGTGCTTTCCATGTCACTTTGTCCTCTTTTCAACATTTGAAGATAATTGGTAAGGGGGGAGAAAAGACTAATGGAGATTTTTATATACTAAAGACTTACATGTACGCTGGGAGCCTGAGACGTCTTCACTTTCCTTCTTGTCTGGGTAGATGGCAGTAAGGGAAACATCATATTTGGTGTCAGGATCCAGGTTATCTAAAACCTGGCTTGTCTCATTGCCATTTATAATCATCTGGAAGAATAGGCATAAAGCGAAGGTCAAGATACGTTCAGTGCATGAAACCAATTTGTTTTCTGCAAACTGATTCCCTGAATTAAATGGGGATGTTTGAATTTGATATGAAAAAAAATGAAAATTGCTTATTGTCACGAGTAGGCTTCAATGAAGTTACTGTGAAAAGCCCCTAGTCGCCACATTCCGGCGCCTGTCCGGGGAGGCTGGTACGGGAATCGAACCGTGCTGTTGGCCTGCTTGGTCTGCTTTAAAAGCCAGCGATTTAGCTCAGTGAGCTAAACCAGCCCCTCAGGGGGTTGCAAGAACCTTAAAATCCTTTACCAACCCTTGGCTGCAGCCACCTTTCCCAGTGGCATTCCCTCGTGGTCATGTGGATTATTTCTGCAGAAAATTAAATTGAAGGAATAAACTAATTTGGACTGTTTTGTTCATTACGCAAATGCTCTTCTTTGAGTGGGCAACTGAGCCCAACATCTCAATACTAAAGAGCATATGGTCCATGCGGAAAGCAGTTTTCTGATCACCTTCTAGTACAGTAATGCCATTCAGAAAGAATGTGCTGATGTTTCTGCAGGTTACGGTTCAAAGAGCTCATCCCACCCAATTGAGTTTTGGCCGATCTCCAAATTTTCCAGTCCTGCCCGTGACTGTGTGTCCCTGTTGGGAATGGAAAATACCTGCTGTTTTCAGTGTGATCATGCCGCCTCGACCAACAGAGAATGCAACTCATTAGCAAGTCTGGAAAGGATTACAAGGATACAATGGAACATTGTTCCTGGAAAGTAGGAACATTTTCATACATATACAGATCTGGCTGACAGCGGTTTTGCTTCACACTCGCATGTTGCAAGGCAAATTTAAAAATCAGCTGGAGCTACACAGAAGCAGAAAGTATAGATTTCATCACCTCTTTTTTGTCCCCTCCTGCAGATGGAACCCAGCTGATTCTGTACTTGTCCACATCCTCTGATCCATGATCCCAGTCCATCCGGAAACTGTTCCTCGTGATGTCTGAGAAGCGTAGGTTTGATGGTGCTGGGACAGTCACTGTGCGAGAAGAATGAGACCTTAAATGTGCACATGTAGCAGAAAGGTAACAGAATCTTGGCAATGCAGAGGAGCAGAGAGATCTTGGGGTCTATGTTCATCGATCTTTGAATGTTGCCACTCAAGTGGATAGAGCTGTGAAGAAGGCCTATGGTGTGCTGGCGTTCATTAGCAGAGGGATTTAATTTTAGAGCTGTGAGGTGATGGGGCAGCTGTACAAAACCTTGGTCAGTCCACATTTGGAGTACTGTGTGCAGTTCTAGTCACCTCATTTTAGGAAGGATGTGGAAGCTTTGGAAAAGGTGCAAAGGAGATTTAACAGGATGCTGCCTGGAATGGAGAGTAGGTCATACGAGGAAAGGTTGAGGGTGCTGGGCCTTTTCTCATTAGAACGGAGAAGGATGAGGGGCGACTTGATAGAGGTTTGTAAGATGATCAGGGGAATAGATGGAGTAGACAGTCAGAAACTTTTTCCCCGGGTGGAACAAACCATTACAAGGGGACATAAATTTAAGGTAAATGATGGAAGATATAGGGGCGGATGTCAGAGGTAGGTTCTTTACCCAGAGAGTAGTGGGGGCATGGAATAAACTGCCTGTGGAAGTGTTGAGTCGGAAACGTTAGGGACCTTCAAGCGGCTATTGGATAGGTACATGGATTATGGTAGAATAAAGGAGTATAGATTAATTTCTTCTTGAGGGAAGCACGGTAGCATTGTGGATAGCACAATTGTTTCACAGCTCCAGGGTCCCAGGTTCGATTTCGGATTGGGTCACTGTCTGTGTGGAGTCTGCACGTCCTCCCCGTGTGTGCATGGGTTTCCTGCGGGTACTCCGGTTTCCTCCCACAGTCCAAAGATGTGCAGGTTGGGTGGATTGGCCATCATAAATTGCCCTTAGTGTCCAAAATTCTATGATTAACCTGGGAAAAAAGTTTGGCACAACATCGTGGGCCGAAGGGCATGTTCTGTGCTGTATTTCTCTGTCTTATCTGAGAGAGTAGAAATGATGAGGGTAGGGAGGCCATCTGAGCAAAGATTTGAGATACTGGCACTGATCACAAACAACTTGCATTGATAACAGTGCCTTTAATGCAGTAAATGTCCTGAATCACTTCAGAACATAGAACATAGAACAGTACAGGCACTTCAGGCACTGAACCATGTTGTGCCAACCTGGGAAACCACTGTCAAGCCCATCTACACTATCCCATTATTATCCATGTGTTTATCCAATGACCATTTAAATGCCCTTAATATTGGCGAGTCCACGACTGTTGTAGGCAGGGCATTCCATGGCCTTACTACTCTCTGGGTAAAGAACCTACCTCTGACATCTGTCCTGTATCTATCTCCCCTCAATTGAAAGCTATGTCCCCTCGTTCGAGAAATCATCACCCGAGGAAAAAGGCTCTCACTGTCCACCGTATCTAATCCTCTGATCATCTTGTATGCCTCAATTAAGTCACATCTGAACCTTCTTCCCTCTAATGAGAACAGCCTCAAGTCCCTCTGCCTTCCCTCATTAGGTCTTCCCTCCATAACAGGCAACATCCTGATGAATCTCCTCTGCACCCTTACTAATGCTTCCATATTCTTCCTGTAATGCAGTGACCAGAATTGCACGCAATACTCCAAATGTGGCCGCACCAGAATTTTGTACAGCTGCATCTTGACCTCATGGTTCTGAAACTTAATTCCTCTGCGAATAAAAGCTAACACACTGTACGCCTTCTTAACAACCCTATCAACCTGGGTGGCAACTTTCAGGGATCTATGCACATGGACATCGAGATCTCTCTGCTCATCCACACTACCAAGAATCGCACCATTAGCCTAGTACTCTCTCTGTCTTCCTGTTATTTCTTCCAAAATGAATCACCTCACACATTAAATTCTATTTGCCATCTCTCAGCCCAGCTCTGCAACTTATCTCTGTCCCTCTGTAACTTGCAACATCCTTCCACACTGTCCACAACTCCACCGACTTTAGTGCCATCTGCAAATTTAGTCACCCATCCTTCTACGCCCTCCTCCAGGTCATTTATAAAAATGACAAAGTGCAGTGGCCCCAAAACAGATCCTTGTGGTACACCACTTGTAACTGAACTCCAGGCTGAATATTTCCCATCGACCTCCACCCTTTGTCTTCTTCCAGCGAGCCAATTTCTGATTCAAACTGCTAAATCACCCTGAATCCCATGCCTCTGTATTTTCTGCAATAGCCTACCGTGGGGAACCTTATCAAACGCTTTACTGAAATCCATATACACCACAGCAACTGCTTTACCCTCGGCCACCTGTTTGGTCACCTTCTCAAAGTACTCAATAAGGTTTGTGAAGCACGACCTACCCTTCACAAAACCGTGTTGGCTATCACCAATCAAATGAAATGAAAATGAAAATGAAATGAAAATCGCTTATTGTCACGAGTAGGCTTCAATGAAGTTACTGTGAAAAGCCCCTAGTCGCCACATTCCGGTGCCTGTCTGGGGAGGCTGGTATGGGAAATTATTCCTTTTCAGATGATTTTAAATCCTATCTCTTATGATCTTTCTAAGACTTTGCCCACAACATAAGTAAGGCTCACTGGTCTTTAGTTACCGGGGTTGTCTCTGCTCCCATTCTTGAACAAGGATCCAACATTTGCTATCCTCCATTGAGGCTCTATTCTGGACGATGATGACATAAAGATCAAAGCCAAAGGCTCAGCAATCTCTTCCCTAACTTCCCAGAGAATCCTGGGATAAATCCCATCCGACCCAGGGGACTTATCTATTTTCACACTTTCCAGAATCGCTAACACCTCCTCATGAACCTCAAGCCGTTCTAGTCCAGTAGCCTGTATCTCAGTATTCTCCTCGACAACATTGTCTTTATCTGTGTGAATGCTGATGAAAAGTATTCATTTAGCACCTCTCCTATCTCCTCGGACTCCATGCACAACTTCCCACTACTGTCTGTGACTGGCCGTACTCTTACCCTCGTCATTATTTTATTCCTGACATACCTATAGAAAGCTTTGGGGTTATCCTTGATCCTACCTGCCAAAGACTTCTCATGTCCCCTCCTAGCTCTTCTGAAGACTATCTTTAGGTCCTTCCTGGCTAACTTGTAACTCTCAAATTCCCTAACTGAATCTTCACGTCACATCTTTACATAAGCCCCCTTCTTCCTCTTGACAAGTTTTTAGAGTTTTAGAGAAATACAGCACAGAACAGGCCCTTCAGCCCATGATGTTGCGCCGAACTTTTGTCCCAGGTTAATCATAGAATTTTGGACAATTTTTAATGGCCAATCCACCCAACCTGCACATCTTTGGACTGTGGGAGGAAACCGGAGTACCCGGAGGAAACCCACGCAGTCACGGGGAGGATGTGCAGGCTCCACACAGAGAGCGACCCAAGTCAAAATCGAACTTGGACCCTGGAGCTGTGAAGCAATTGTGCTATCCACAATGCTACCATGCTGCCCTTAAGAAGTTAACCTACAATCCATTATTCTACCCTAATCCATGTACCTATCCAATAGCCGCTTGAAGGTCCCTAACTTTTCCGACTTAACTACTTCCACAGGCAGTGCATTCCATGCCCCCACTACTCTCTGGGTAAAGAACCTACCTCTGACATCCCCCATATCTTCCACCATTTACCTTAAATTTATGTCCCCTTGTAATGCTGTGTTCCACCCGGGGAAAATGTCTCTGACTATCTACTCTATCTATTCCCCTAATCATCTTATAAACCTCTATCAAGTCGCCCCTCATCCTTCTCCGTTCTAATGAGAAAAGGCCTAGCACCCTCAACCTTTCCTCGTATGACCTGCTCTCCATTCCAGGCAACATCCTGGTAAATCTCCTTTGCACCTTTTCCAAAGCTTCCACATCCTTCCTAAAATGAGGTGACCAGAACTGCACACAGTACTCCAAATGTAGCCTGACCAAGGTTTTGTACAGCTGCATCATCACCTCACGGCTCTTAAATTCAATCCCTCTGCTAATGAACGCTAGCACACCATAGGCCTTCTTCACAGCTCTATCGACTTGAGTGGCAACTTTCAAAGATCTATGAACATAGACCCCAAGATCTCTCTGCTCCTCCACATTGCCAAGAACCCTACCATTAACCCTGTATTCCACATTCATATTTGTCCTTCCAAAATGGACAACCTCACACTTGTCAGGGTTAAACTCCATCTGCCATTTCTCAGCCCAGCTCTGCATCCTATCTATGTCTCTTTGAAGCCGACAACAGCCCTCCTCACTATCCACAACTCCACCAATCTTTGTATCATCTGCAAATTTACTGACCCACCCTTCAACTCCCTCATCCAAGTCGTTAATGAAAATCACAAACAGCAGAGGACCCAGAACTGATCCCTGCGGTATGCCACTGGTAACTGGGCTCCAGGCTGAATATTTGCCATCCACCACCACTCTCTGTCTTCTATCGGTTAGCCAGTTTGTTATCCAACTGGCCAAATTTCCCACTATCCCATGCCTCCTTACTTTCTGCATAAGCCTACCACGGGGAACCTTATCAAATGCCTTACTAAAATCCATGTACACTACATCCACTGCTTTACCTTCATCCACATAGTTGGTCACCTCCTCAAAGAAGTCAATAAGACTTGTAAGGGAAGACCTACCCCTCACAAATCCGTGCTGACTATCCCTAATCAAGCAATGCCTTTCCAGATGCTCAGAAATCCTATCCCTCAGTACCCTTTCCATTACTTTGCCTACCACCGAAGTAAGACTAACTGGCCTGTAATTCCCAGGGTTATCCCTATTCCCTTTTTTGAACAGGGGCATGACATTCGCCACTCTCCAATCCTCTGGTACCACCCTTGTTGACAGCGAGGACGAAAAGATCATTGCCAACGGCTCTGCAATTTCATTTCTTGCTTCCCATAGAATCCTTGGATATATCCCGTCAGGCCCGGGGGACTTGTCTATCCTCAGGTTTTTCAAAACGCGCAACACATCTTCCTTCCTGACAAGTATCTCCTAAAGCTTATCAGTCTGCTTCACGCTGTCCTCTCCAACAATATAGCACCTCTCGTTTGTAAATACTGAAGAAAAATACTTGTTCAAGACCTCTCCTATCTCTTCAGGCTCAATACACAATCTCCCGCTATTGTCCTTAATCGGACCTACCCTCGCTCTAGTCATTCTCATATTTCTCACATATGTGTAAAAGGCCTTGGGGTTTTCCTTGATCCTACCCGCCAAAGATTTTTCATGCCCTCTCTTAGTTCTCCTAATCCCTTTCTTCAGTTCCGTCCTGGCTATCTTGTATCCCTCCAGCGCCCTGTCTGAACCTTGTTTCTTCAGCCTTACACAAGCCTCCTTCTTCCTCTTAACAAGACATTCAACCTCTCTTGTCAACCATGGTTCCCTCACGCGACCATCTCTTCCCTGCCTGACAGGGACATACATATCAAAGACACGTAGTACCTGTTCCTTGAACAAGTTCCACATTTCACTTGTGTCCTTCCCTGACAGTCTATGTTCCCAACTTCTGCACTTCAATTCTTGTCTGACAGCATTGTATTTACCCTTCCCCCAATTGTAAACCTTGCCCTGTTGCACGCACCTATCCCTCTCCATAACTAAAGTGAAAGTCACAGAATTGTGGTCACTACCTCCAAAATGCTCCCTCACTAACAAATCTATCACCTGCCCTGGTTCATTACCAAGTACTAAATCCAATATGGCCTCCCCTCTGGTCGGACAATCTACATACTGTATTAGAAAAGCTTCCTGGACACACTGCACAAACACTACCCCATCCAAACTATTTGATCTAAAGAGTTTCCACACAATGTTTGGGAAGTTGAAGTCACCCATCACTACTACCCTGTGACTTCTGCACCTTTCCAAAATCTGTTTCCCAATCTGTTCCTCCACATCTCTACTGCTATTGGGGGGTCTATAGAAAACTCCCAACAAGGTGACTGCTCCTTTCCTATTTCTGACTTCAACCCATATTACCTCAGTAGGCAGATCCCCCTTGAACTACCTTTCTGCAGCTGTTATACTATCTCTAATTAACAATGCCACCCCCCACCTCTTTTACCATCCTCCCTAATCTTGTTGAAACATCTATAACCAGGGACCTCCTACAACCATTTCTGCCACTCTTCTATCCAAGTTTCCGTGATGGCCACCACATAGAACATTGTAGTCCCAAGTACCGATCCATGCCTTAAGTTCACCCACCTTATTCCTGATGCTTCTTGCATTAAAGTATCCACAGTTTAACCCATCTCCTTGCCTACAAGTATTCTCCTTTGTCATTGTTACCTTCCCCACTGCCTCACTACACGCCTTCACGTCCTGAATATCGGCTTCCTTAGTTGCTGGACTACAGATCCGGTTCCCATTCCCCTGCCAAATTAGTTTAAACCCTCCTGAAGAGTACTAGAAAACCTCCCCCCCAGGATATTGGTGCCCCTCTGGTTCAGATGCAACCCGTCCTGCTGGTACAGGTCCCACCTTCCCCAGAATGCACTCCAATTATCCAAATACCTGAAGCCCTCCCTCCTACACCATTCCTGCAGCCACGTGTTCAACTGCACTCTCTCCCTATTCCTAGCCTCGCTATCACGTGGCACCGGCAACAAACCAGAGATGACAACTCTGTCTGTCCTGGCCTTTAACTTCCAGCCTAACTCCCTAAACTTGTTTATTACCTCCACACCCTTTTTCCTACCTACATCGTTGGTACCAATGTGCACCACGACTTCTGGCTGCTCATCCTCCCCCTTCAGGATCCTGAAGACACTATCAGAGACATCGCTGGCCCTGGCACCTGGGAGGCAACATACCTTTCGGGAGTCTCGCTCGCGACCACAGAATATCCTATCTATTCCCCTAACCATTGAATCTCCCATTACTATTGCTTTTCTATGCTCCCCCCTTCCCTTCTGAGCCCCAGAGCCAGACTCAGTGCCAGAGACCTGGCCGCTGGGGCCTTCCCCCGGTAGGTCATCCCTCCGAACAGCATCCAAAATGGTATACTTGTTTTGACGGGGAACGGCCACGAGGGATCCCTGCACTGTCTGCCTGTTAGTTTTCTTTCCCCTGACTGTAACCCAGCTACTCTTGTCCAGTACCTTGGGTATGGCTACCTCCCTGTAACTCTTCTCGATAACCCCATCTGCCTCCCAGATGATCTGAAGTTCATCCAGCTGCAGCTCCAGTTCCTTAACACGGTCTCTGAGGAGCTGGAGTTGGGTGCACTTCCCGCAGGTATAGTCAACGGGGACACCAGTGGTATCCCTCACCACCCACATCCTACAGGAGGAGCATGCAACTGCCCTAGCCTCCATCCCCTCTTACTTTACAGAATTAGCTGCCCCGTGGACCAACTGGACCTCCACCCTCCGACTCTGCTTCCAGTCAGCTGTACTCTAAACTCCTGGCTCCCTTCACGCTCTTTGATAAATATAGGAAATGAAATGTAAGGAGCACCTTACTCCCTCCTCACCTAACTCCCTCAGTCACCAAACTCTCACTGTAGCACTCAAATGCCACAAGCTCAGCACTCCCTCAGTCACCAAACTCTCACTGTAGCACTCAAATGCAACAAGCTCAGCACTCTCTCAGTCACCAAACTCTCACTGTAGCACTCAAATGCAACAAGCTCAGCACTCCCTCAGTCACCAAACTCTCACTGTAGCACTCAAATGCAACAAGCTCAGCACTCCAGTTCAAACAAAGTCGGCACTGTAACTAGCTCCTATTCATACTGTGACTCTCGCTTCTGAAAACTGGCCTAATGCAATTAACTAATTAACAAGCTCCAGCTGCAAGCAATTCCAAGTACAACCTTGTTTAAAGTGATTCAACTACTTCAGTTAACCACGGTTCCCCAGCTTGACCACTTCCTCCCTGCCTGACAGGTACATACTTATCAAAGAGCATGCAGTGAACATACTCCACATTTTAATTGTGCCCATCCCCTGCAGCTTCCCTCCCCATCCTGTGCATCCTAAGTCCTGCCTCATCATAATTGCCTTTCCACCAGCTATATCGCTTGCCCTGCGGTATGTTGTTGAAAATGCAGAAAAATGCATCATTTGAAACATGGAAGTCTGGCAATATCTGGTCTGAGAGAAACCTGAGAGAATGCAGGGAAAGATCCCATGAAGGGTTAGCAGCAGGTGCAAACGACAAGATTATAAAATGCAGATTCTTTCATAACAAATACACAGGATTCTTGTATTAATCTAAAAACAATGGTTCACACCTGAATTGAATGTAACTATCTTAGGAAGCATCTGTAAAAGCATGGATGAAGGTTTCAATTCAATTACGTGATGAATGTCAGTAACAGACAATGTTGGACTCTATCTCTCAGTAATAGACAATGTTTGACACCTTCTGTAGGTATCTGTGGGGAACGGATAATGTTGGACTCTATCTGTCAGTATCTGTCAGTAAAAGACAATGTTGGACTCTATCTGTCAGTATCTGTCAGTAACAGACAATGTTGGACTCTATCTCTCAATAACAGACAAGGTTGGAAACTATCTGTCGGTATATGTCAGAAACAGACAATGTTGGACCCTATCTGTCAGTATCTGTCAGTAACAGACAATGTTGGACTCTATCTGTCAGTATCTGTCAGTAAAAGACAATGCTGGACTCTATCTGTCAGTTTCTGTCAGTAACAGACAATGTTGGAATCTATCTGTTAGTATCTGTCAGTAAAAGACAATGTTGGATACTATCTGTCAGTATCTGTCAGTAACAGACAATGTTGGACATTAACTCTCAGTAATAGACAATGTTGCTCTCTATCTGTCAGTATCTGTCAGTAACAGACAATGTTGGGCTCTATCTGTCAGTGTCTGTCAGTAACAGACAATGTTGGACACTATCTCTCAGTAACAGTCAATGTTGGATACTATCTGTCAGTATCTGTCAGTAACAGACAATGTTGGACTCTATCTGTCTGTACCTCTCAGTAACAAACAATGTTGGACTCTATCTGTCAGTATCTGTGGGTAACAGACAATGCTGCACTCTATCTGTCAGTATCTGTCAGTAACAGATAATGTTGGACTCTATCTGTCAGTATCTGTTAGTAAAAGACAATGTTGGATACTATCTGTCAGTATCTGTCAGTAACAGACAATGTTGGACATTAACTCTCAGTAATAGACAACGTTGCTCTCTATCTGTCAGTATCTGTCAGTAACAGACAATGTTGGACACTATCTGTCAGTAACAGACAATGTTGGACACTATCTGTCAGTATCTGTCAGTAACAGACAATGTTGGACATTAACTCTCAGTAATAGACAATGTTGCTCTCTATCTGTCAGTATCTGTCAGTAACAGACAATGTTGGACACTATCTGTCAGTGTCTGTCAGTAACAGACAATGTTGGTCACTATCTCTCAGTAACAGACAAGGTTAGACACTATCTGTCAGTATCTGTCAGTAACAGACAATGTTGGACTCTATCTGTCAGTATCTGTCCGTAAAAGACAATGTTGGGCACGATCTCTCAGTAACAGACAATGTTGGACACAATCTCTCTTAACAGACATTGTTGGATTCTATCTGTCAGTATCTGTAACAGACAATGTTGGACTCTATCTCTCAGTAACAGAAAATGTTGAATTCCTTCTGTCAGTATCTGTGGGTAACAGACAATGTTCGACTCTATCAGTCAGTATCTGTCATTAACAGACAATGTTGGACTCTATCTGTCAGTATCTGTCAGTAACAGACAATGTTGGACTCTATCTGTCAGTATCTCTCAGTAACAGAAAATGTTGAATTCCTTCTGTCAGTATCTGTGGGTAACAGACAATGTTCGACTCTATCAGTCAGTATCTGTCAGTAACAAACAATGTTGGACTCTATCTGTCAGTATCTGTCAGTAACAGACAATGTTGGACTCTATCTGTCAGTATCTGTCAGTAACAGACAATGTTGGTACACTATCTCTCAGTAACAGACAATGTTGGACTCTATCTGTCAGTATCTGTAAGTAAGAGACAATGTGGGACTCTATCTTTCAGTATCTATCAGTAACAGACAATGTTGGACACTATCTCTCAGTAAGAGACAATGTTGGACTCTATCTGTCAGTATCTGTCAGTAACAGACAATGTTGGACACTATCTCTCAGTAACAGACAATGTTGGATACTATCTGTTAGCATCTGTCAGTAACAGACAATGTTGGCTACTATCTGTCAGTATCTGTCAGTAACAGACAATGTTGGACACTATCTGTCAGTAAAAGTCAATGTTGGACTCTATCTGTCAGTAAAAGTCAATGTTGGACTCTCTCTGTCCGTATCTGTCAGTTAAGGACAATGTTGGATACTATCTGTCAGTATCTGACAGTAACAGACAATGTTGGACACTATCTCTCAGTTACAGACAATGTTGCACTCTATCTGTCAGTATCTCTCAGTAACAGATAATTGTCGTCTCTATCTGCCAGTATCTGTTAGTAACAGACAATGTTTTGACTGTATCTGTCAGTATCTCTTCGTAACAGACAATGTTGGACTCTATCTGTCAGTAACAATGTTAGACTTTTTCTCTCAGTATCTGTGGGTAACAGAAAATGTTGGACTCTGTCAGTATCTGTCAGTAACAGACAATGTTGGACTCTATCTGTCAGTATCTGTCAGTAACAGACAATGTTGGGCTGTATAGAACATAGAACATAGAACACTACAGCGCAGTACGGGCCCTTCGGCCCTCGATGTTGTGCCGACCTGTGAAACCATCTGAAGCCTATCTGACCTACACTATTCCATTTTCATCCATATGTCTATCCAGTGACCACTTAAATGCCCTTAAAGTTGGCGAGTCTACTACTATTGCAGGCAGGGCGTTCCACACCCCTACTACTCTCTGAGTAAAGAAACTGCCTCTGACATCTGTCCTATATCTCTCACCCCTCAATTTAAAGCTATGTCCCCTCGTGTTGGTCATCACCATCCGAGGAAAAAGACTCTCACTGTCCACCCTATCTAACCCTCTGACTATCTTATATGTCTCTATTAAGTCACCTCTCAGCCTTCTCCTCTCTAACGAAAACAACCTCAATTCCCTGAGCCTTTCCTCGTAAGACCTTCCCTCCATACCAGGCAACATCCTAGTAAATCTCCTCTGAACCCTTTCCAAAGCTTCCACATCCTTCCTATAATGTGGTGACCAGAACTGCACGCAGTACTCCAGGTGTGGCCGCACCAGAGTTATGTACAGCTGCAGCATGACCTTGTGGTTCCGAAACTCAATCTCCCTGCTTATAAAGGCTAGCACACCATATGCCTTCTTAACAGCCCTATTAACCTGGGTGGCAACTTTCAGGGATTTATGTACCTGGATGCCGAGATCTCTCTGTTCATCTACACTAACAAGAATCTTGCCATTAGCCCAGTACTCTGCATTCCTGTTACTCCTTCCAAAGTGAACCACCTCACACTTATCCGCATTAAACTCCATCTGTCACTATCTGTCAGTATCTGTTATTAACAGACAATGTTGGACACTATCTGTCAGTATCTGTCAGTAACAGACAATGTTGGACTCTATCTGTCAGTATCTCTCAGTAACAGACAATGTTGGACACTATCTGTCAGTATCTGTCAGTAACAGACAATGTTGGACTCTATCTGTCAGTAACAGACAATGTTGGACTCTATCTGTCAGTATCTGTCAGCAACAGTCAATATTGGACACGATCTCTCAGTAACAGTCAATGTTGGACACTATCTGTCAGTCTCTGTCCGTAACAGACAATGTTGGACACGATCTCTCAGTAACAGACAATTTTAGACACTGTCAGTATCTGTCAGTAAAAGACAATGTTGGACTCTATCTGTCAGTATCTGTCAGTAACAGACAATGTTGGACTCTATCTGTTATTATCTGTCAGTAACAGACAATGTTGGACACGATCTGTCAGTAACAGACAATGTTGGACACTATCTGTTAGTAACAGACAATGCTGGACTCTATCTGTTATTATCTGTCAGTAACAGACAATGTTGGTACACTATCTCTCAGTAACAGACAATGTTGGACTCTCTCTGTCAGTATCTGTAAGTAAGAGACAATGTGGGACTCTATCTTTCAGTATCTATCAGTAACAGACAATGTTGGACACTAACTCTCAGTAAGAGACAATGTTGGACTCTATCTGTCAGTATCTGTCAGTAACAGACAATGTTGGACACGATCTCTCAGTAACAGACAATGTTGGACACTATCTGTTAGCATCTGTCAGTAACAGACAATGTTGGCTACTATCTGTCAGTATCTGTCAGTAACAGACAATGTTGGACACTATCTGTCAGTTGATGTGGTGTATATGGATTTCAGCAAAGCGTTTGATAAGGTTCCCCACGGTCGGCTATTGCAGAAAATACGGAGGCTGGGGATTGAGGGTGATTTAGAGATGTGGATCAGAAATTGGCTAGTTGAAAGAAGACAGAGAGTGGTAGTTGATGGGAAATGTTCAGAATGGAGTTCAGTTACGAGTGGCGTACCACAAGGATCTGTTCTGGGGCCGTTGCTGTTTGTCATTTTTATAAATGACCTAGAGGAGGGCGCAGAAGGATGGGTGAGTAAATTTGCAGACGACACTAAAGTCGGTGGAGTTGTAGACAGTGCGGAAGGATGTTGCAGGTTACAGAGGGACATAGATAAGCTGCAGAGCTGGGCTGAGAGGTGGCAAATGGAGTTTAATGTGGAGAAGTGTGAGGTGATTCACTTTGGAAAGAATAACAGGAATGCGGAATATT